>NW_021319910.1:606366-611480 GCF_001605985.2 Dendrobium catenatum
GGAACTCCGGGCCTTAGGTGGTGGTCAGATAGAAGTCTAGACCTCAGATGGTGGTTTGGCAGAGCTCAGGGCCTCAAGTGGTGGTTCAGTGGAGCTCAAGGCCTCAAGTGGTGGTCAGACAAAAGTTTGGGCCTCATGTGGTGGTCTGGCGGAGCTCAAGGCCTCAAGTGAAGGTCTGACGAAGTTTAGGGCCTCAAGTGGTCATCAAGTAGAAGTCTGGGTCTCAGGTGGTGGTCTGAAAGAGCTCATGGCCTCAGGTGGAAGTCTAACGGAGGTGAGTGCCTCAAGTGGTGGTCTGGCGGAGCTCAAGGCCTCTAGTGGTGGTCCGGTGGAGGTGAAGGCCTCAAGTGGTGATCCGACGGAGCTCAAGGCCTCAAGTGGTGGTGCGGCGGAGGTGAAGGCCTCAAGTGATGGTCTGACGGACCTCAGGGCCTCCAATGGTGGTCCAGCAGAGGTGAGGGGCTCAAGTGGTGGTCTAACGGAGCAAAGACATCAGGCAGTGATCCGATGAAACTCAGGCCATGGTCGAGGAGCAAGGAGGCAAGTGCGATCTACGATCTCTCTCTTAAATCCTTTGGCTTCATGGTCCCTTTTCAAGAGAAAAAGGGGCTATTTATAGAGTTTTGGAGTGACATGGCCCGCAAATAGATGGGAGATCAAGGGAAAATGGGGAGTGGTTGGATGGATAACCGATATTGAATCCCTTGATCATGAATCATTTGATACATATTTAAATGTCTTAGTGATGCCGGAATTCAGTGATCTTGGGATTGTTGGATTAGTCTCATTGAGTTGCTTGATTCGACTAGAAGCACATTATGTTTGAAAAGCATTTGGTAATCCAAATTGTGGTTCTAACCTTCCAATAGTGCTTCTAACCCTTGATTTGGACCCATTTGGTCTCAAATTGGGTTGAATTTGGTGTTGTTAGGTTTGTATTCCTAAGATGTTTAGTTTGACTATAAATTTGCTGAAATCGAAGTTCAGATGGTCCCAATTTTAATTTTGGAAGTTTCCAACTTAATTTTACATCAAGATTCGTGCCTGATCAAGATAATATTTTGATGACGTATCAGCTGCCCCCCTATTTTCAGATGTCAAAGCTCCAGTAGTTTGAAAATATGCATCGCTTCCAGTGGGAAATTTTTCGTAGTGATTTGAAAATTTGAACAGTTTACTCCTCGATTTGGGATAGAGGTCCCAATCACTTTATAAGTGTCAAAATTAAGTCTGAAATATTGAAAACAATTTCCAGGGACCCAAAAAAACGTCAGATTGGACCTTTTCGGGCCCAAAATGGGGCTCGAAAATGGCCTGGAACAGCCGGTGCCGCTCTGCCAAACCTGGCAGCGTCGTGGTTCCGGCACCGCCGTGGATCCACGCTCGGCACTTGAGCTACCGCTCGTGCGTAGCCTCCGCACCCAGCCAGCGTTTGGCCCGCGCGGTTGGCCGCACGGCTGGTGGTAGTTAGCCAATGGCCGGCTAATCGCCAGCGGTAACCTAAAATTTTTTCTTTTTTCTTCTCTTTTTTTTTTTTATTTTTAGAAGCGAGAGAGAGAAGAGAAGGAGGACGAGAGGAGAGAGAGAGGAGAGAGAGATGACGAGAGAGAGAGAGAGAGAGAGAGAGAATTTTTTCTCTCCCATAACTTTCCTAACTCTCCAACTCCTGCATGCCTATAACTACCCCCATAAGGGGTATGAACTTTGCCCTCTTTTTATTCTCCCTTCTTTCACTTGAGGCCTTCGACTGGGCCCTGCATATGCGGTATCCCCTGTCCAAGCCCAGGGCCCTTCTTTGTAAGAAGGAGATTCCTCCCCCTACTTCTTCTCTCTCTCACGCTGCGGCATTCCCCTAGTCATGTTTAGGTGATATCCCCTATTCAGGTCTAGGGCCCCTCAATGAGTAGGAGTTTTCCCCTCCTTCTTCTCTCTCTCACGCTGAGGAATCCCCCTAGTCTTGTTCAGGTGGTATCCCCTGTCCAGGTCTAGGGCCCCTCGCTGAGTAGGAGTTTTCCCCTCCTTAGAGAGATTCTACGGAGGTTCGATGAGAGTCTAACAATGGGTAGTAATTCAGCGTTATGTATAAATTCGACGAGAGTCTAGTGATGACGAAGAAAATAAATTTGGCATCGGGTAGAAGTACAATAAAAGTTTGGCGATGGAGAAGAGTTTGACGTCGAGTAGAAGAACAACGAAAGTCCAACGACGGACAGGAGTCCGATGTCAGATAGAAGTCCATCGAAAGTTTGTCGACGGGTAGTTGTCCAATGACAGGTAAAAATTCTATATCGAGTAGAAGCCCAATGAAAGTCTTGTGACAGGTAAGAGTCCGACATAGGGTAGAAGTACAATGAAAGTATGACGACGGGCATGAGTCCGACGTCGAGTAGAAGTCCGTCAAAATTCCATCAACGGGTAGTAGTTCAAAAATGGGTAGAAATTCTACGTCAGGTAGAAACCTAACAAATTACTGGCAACAAGCAGGAGTCCAGTGTCTGGTAGAAGTCCGTCGAAAGTCCGTTGACGGGTGGTAGTCTGGCGACAGGTAGAAATTCAAATTAACCTATATGAAAGAGGTTGAGAGGATCCACCAAGAATGTAAGAGCTATTTGAGGATGTATGTCAGAGCACCGGTCGATGACGTTAACCTGTGTGGAAGGGGTTGAGAGATACCACCAAAGATGTAAGACCTATTCAATATTGTATGTCAGAGCCGTGCTTGATGACGTTAACCTATGTGAAAGAGATTGAGAGAATCCACCAAGGATGTAAGACCTATCCGAGGTTATATATTAGAGCCTTGCTTGATGATGTTAACTTGTATGAAAGAGGTCGAGAGAATACACCAAGGATGTATGACCTATCCGAGGTTGTTTGTCAGAGCCCTACTCGATGACGTTAACCTATGTGGAAGAAGTCGAGAGAATCCATCAAAGTTCTATGACATATCCGAGGTTATTTGTCAGAGTCATACTCGATGACATTAACTTTTGTGGAAGAGGTTGAGAGAATACACCAAGGATGTATGACTTATTCGAGGTTATATGTCAGAGATCTGCTTGATGACGTTAACTTATGTAGAAGAGGTCAAGAGAATCTACCAAGGATGTAAGACCTATCTAAGATTGTATCTCAGAGCCTTACTCAATGACGTTAACATGTATGAAAGAGGTCGAGAAAATCCACCAAGGATGTATGACCTATCCGAGGTTGTTTTTCAGAGCCTTCTTGATGATGTTAACATGTGTGGAAGAGGTCGAAAGAATCTACCAATGATGTATGACCTATCCGAGATTGAGACACAATAAAAATTAAGTATTTCTCGAATCATGGATAATGAGATTTTATATCTATATGTAATTTTATTATCATTTTTTAATATTTTTTAAAGAATGAGATAATATTAAAATGAACCGAACAACATATTACTATATTATGTAATACAACAAGTCCCTATGATGACTTAGGGATATACAAATTATACTGTACTCAATACACAAGATATTCACATGGTGACAACACAATTTTTAACCTAGAAGAAAATATTAGAGATATCAAAGTGACACACTATTTAACATAAAAGAGAGACGATGAAACAAGACAAATATTATTACTAACACAAATTCACGAAGTGCATGGTCATTTAATCTCACAAATCATTTGAATATTATTAAATGGTTATCTTTCATGTTGTTGATTTTGCCCCCTAGTAGGACCATCTTCATCCCGAGCAGGTGAGTTTTGGATGAATTGTTGGATATATCCTTGTCGGATCAACCTCTCAATCTCATCCTTTAGTTGTTTGTAAGCTTCAGTAGTGTGCCCACAACTAAGGTGAAAATGACAGTATCAATCCCGATTTCCTATATCCGGCTTCAAAGGATTAGGCCACTTAATATTTTATTGATATCGAATGGACATCATTACATTGGTTCGTGATACGTTAAGAAGTATACTCTTCTTCTAGTCAAAAGTTTTGTCGTGGCAATGGAGGTCTAGGAGACGGGCTATTCTTTTCTTCTTTCTTTCAATGCGAGAATGTGTTATCAATTGTAGGAGCATTATTGCCCTTTTCGAAAGGTTACTCAAATTGCTTCATATGAGTATTGATGGCTTCGTCTGCTAATATTTGTACCTCCACACGATGGAGCAAGTCGGCATATGAATGAACTTTATCTCATATAAGCAATGAATAAAATGACCTAGGGTGGAGGCCTCCAAGAAAAACCCTCTCAGCAGTTCAGGATCTACCCCTATAATTTGCCGAGCCTTAGTTGAAAATCGTTGGAAATACTCCCTAAGTGATTCTCCTTCATTCTGGGGAATCCCAGAGAGGCGAGAAGTGTCACGACCCGACCCGACGGGGACGGATCCCGCCCGAGCCGGACCGCGACCAAAACCTTTTATCCAGGATCTGGCCTTTGGAATTGGTTACTGAACTGAATCTTCCAAATTTACTCAATCCAACAGACACACAACCACAGAGATACTATGAATCATTCAAAACACAGCGGAACAAAACATCTATATTTTTTCATTTCCTCAAAACAAATCATCTACAGATACAGTACATGGCTTTTGAACGAAAGAAAGACAGAACAGAAAAAGCCATGACTGTACAAAAATCAAAAGGTACAACATATACCTACAGATCAGAACTCAGAAATCTACTCCTGGACTTCCTTCCTTTCCAGAAACCTGAAAACCCACCAGAAAACAAGATGTGAGCTCAACAGCTCAGCAAAGCAACAATCCTCCAATCAAAATTCTCAGAATCCAAAACCAAACTCATCAGACAGAAATCAGATCAGAAATCGGACAGAATCGTATAGATATCAAAATCAGACATATCGGAACGAAACAGAACAAATCAGAACAGATATGGACAGATCACATCAGAATCAGAAATTGTACACATTAGAATCAGAACGGATTAAATCAAAAGAGTCAGAATCATACAGAAATCAGAAATCAAAATTTCAGATCGTATCAACAGAATAGATATCAACAGAGCAGATACGGAACTCAGATATCAACAGAACAAATTCGGAAATCAGATATCAGATATATATATTTCATAGCTAAACTAAACTAAATAGAATCACTACGGATTC
>NW_021319910.1:611580-661526 GCF_001605985.2 Dendrobium catenatum
TGCATGCTCTCATTTTTGTTCAAAATGATTTGGTTTGCTCGGAGACTGGCTTGTTGTTCATCATCTACATGCCGAGTTTCGTTAAAAATTGCCGGACCTTGTTAAAATTTGCCGGTCTTCATTCCTAAGTAATTTTGTTCATAATCTGCTGTTGTGCATATCACGGTAAGGAAGACATTAACGGGAAGGAGAGAATTGGGATTTATACATTACCGTGATAAAATAACAAGATGGCAAAAAAGGTGAGGAAGACATTACAGCGGCCTCAGATGGAGGAAAATCGCGAGACGTCCAGCGAAGGAAATTTGCGAGACTCAGCGGCAATGGGGATTTCGACAGGAAGAAGTTCGTCCGGTACAGGTGCGAAGGAACTTTTATTTGGTACGTTCACTGGACCAGAGGAAGGTTCGGTTTTAGGCAAAAAAGTGCCTGTACCGAGTTTTTTTTAAAAAATACCTAGTTTTTTGAAAAAACTCGGTACAGGCCTTTTTTGCCAAAAACCGAACCTTCATCTACATCCAGTGAACGTACCTAATAATTACTCGGTGCTGCGAAGACAGGTTTGGGGCGGGAAAATAGACGTCGTGAGGAAGGCGTTAGATGGAGCGGTAGAAATGATATAAATTATGGATTTGAGTGGTATATATGTAATATTAATGTATGAGGTGTTAGATATGTAAAATACTAAGTATATAGTGATATGTATGTAAATTTCCCTAATTTCAACTGAACTGAGCGTTTCAAATGGTCGTATGGTATGGTTACCTGGCGGCGCATGTTAAGCTTTTCGCGCCGTATAATAAGATGGGTCAATGGCTCAATGCTCTAACCATAAGCAGCAAGTAAGAGTGTGCAGCAAAGTTTCTTCTTCTTCATTTTCCTCCTTAGGTAAAGACCTTCGTGCTTCATCGAGAAGAACTTCTAGGTTTTTCTTGTTTTCTCCTGAATGTTTTAGGGATTTGTGTTCATCTTTATCGCATTGCTATTACGACTTTACGAGGTTTTTTTTTTTGTGATTCTAGCTCTGTAAGAAATGATCTGCAACTGATACTTTTAGAGTTGCAGTAATCTTTTGAGTAAACGGCTTGCATTTTCAGTAAAAGTGTATTACCTAGTTGCTTGATGGTCTTCCTCTTAGTACTAACTTCTTTGTTGCTTTTCTTCAAAAAAAAAAATAAATAAACTTCTTTTTTGCTTGAATGCTTTGCTAGTTCTTCGATCAATGCATTTATTGTGTTGAGTACGAAGTATTTAACATTCACGCTTTCGATTTGAAAAAAAAAAAAACTTATTTAAGGAATGTTAATTGTTATATATCACATGATAATCTTCCAAAATTACTATCAAATTCTTTTATATTTGGCCAACATATTTAGGTATCCAGTAGCATAATGTTTTAGAACTTCAGGCCTTCATCCATCATCTTCATCATTAGCGTGATACATCACAAAAAATCGCCTTAATGGAGCACGATTCTTGAGGCAATTTTGAATGGAAGCTTTCAAAATTAAGTTTAGGATTATCCAAACTCCAATTTCAACAAACTTATAGCCGAACTGAGCATCTCAATGAGATAAATTGAACGACACCAAAATTAGTCCAATCCAAATCCAAATAGACCCAAATCAAGGCTTTGAAGCATATTTGAAAACTTCAGGACACTTATTGGATGATCAAATGATATCTAAATATGACATGTTTATAGTTGAATTGAGCGGATCGACGAGGCTAACTCAACAAGCTTAAGATCACTTAATTCTGACATCATTAAAGCACTTACATGCTGAAGAAATGATTTATGATTGAGGAAATTAATGCAAGATGTCTGATAGAGTGTTTCAAATTTGCTCCAGATTTTCTTCATATTTATTGAATATGTCTCTCCAAAAAATCTATAAATAGTCCCGCACTTCCCACATGAAAGGGAGTTTGAACCCTTAACTAGAGAGGGAAGAGAGCTCTGAGACTTGAAAATTTTGAAGACTCCACTCAAGTGCAAACCCCAGCGAACCTTCGCCATCAGACCTCTGCCAAGTCACCATCAGACCTTTGCACGACCTTCGTTGTTTGACTTTCGTCGGCCGACAATTGACTCTCGGACATCAGCTCAACTACCACCATCGAATTTTCACTGGCCAAGCACTGACCTTCGGACATCTGCCCAACCTCTGCCATTGGACTTTCGCCAACCGACCACCACCAGCAAACTCTCGCAAGTTGAATTCCACAGGACTTTAGCCTTCTAACCACTATCATTGGACCTCCGCGAGGTCGTCGCCACCAGTCTTTTGCCTAGTTGCACCACTGGACCTCCACTCGGCCGACACTGTCGAACTTTTCCCTGCTGACCATCACCGTCGAACTTTCACATGTGGTTAGTGACCGTCGAACCTTTGCCACCCCATCCCCATCGACCATGGTCCTCGGACCTCTGTTGCCTGATTACAATCCCTTCATCATCGTTCGACTATGGTTTCTCCGCCCTCCGTCGGCTGACTCTGATCCTTCTGACTGCTGTCGTCCAACTCCGATCCCTCCGACCACCATCACTGGACTACGGTCCCTCCGACCTTTGTCGTCCAACTACAATCTCTATAACCACAGTTACCCGGCTATGGTCCCTATGATCTCCTTCACTCGACTACGGTCCCCCTCTGACCACCTTCGCCTGACTACGGTCTATCCGACCTCAACCACTCGACTAAGGTCTCTCAAACCACCATCCCCCAACTACAGTCCCTTCGACCTCTATCGTCCAACTACAATCATGCCGACCAAATGAACAGGCCAATAATATCTTAAGAATAACTCTCATGCCATTGGATTCTTCCAACTCCAACCATGTAATGTGATTTATACGATATCTATTTACTACATTGTATCAACGCCTTCCCCTGAGAAAAGACGTCATTTGCAATTAATGATAAATGCTAGTGGAATTATTTCAACTTAATGAGGCCCACTTGTTTTTCCTTTTTTCAAAAATTTTTATGTAAATATTTTAATATCTCTTATGATTCTTGCACCCCTCTCTATTATGTGTGTATGTGCTTGATCTGCGTACAAAATTAGGATGTTAAACTCTATATCTTTCTACCGCCGCAAAAATTTTAGCACACAACAAGGGGCATAATGGTCAACATGCATCACAAAAACGATTTGGCATATTTTATTCATCTTTCAATCTACTAAACAATTAAAAAAAAAAAGCAAATCAAAGCACAGCTAAATATAGCTATGGTTCTTAACTACCATAAATTAAATTGATTCATTGATTTGGACATATCTGTGTGAGAAGGCACTAGATGTCTAAATGAATAAATCAACTTTGTTGCTTGTAGGCAAGAAATATGACTAAATTTAACAAAATGTGCTTTAATTTAGTATATTTTAATTGTTTGGTGGATTGAAACAAAGATGAAATATGTCACATCATTTTTAAGATGCATGTTGACCATTATGCTCTTGACGATGACGATGGATGAAGCCCTCAAGTTTCTAAAGTTTTATGCTATTGGATAGCTAAATTGGTTAGCCAAATATAAAAGAATTTGATACTAAGTTTAGAAGATTATTATGCGACATGTAACAATTAAGATTCCTTAAACAAGCAATTTAGCTATCCAATAGCGTATATATATATATATATATTATTTAAAATTAAGTGGTTCGTTTGTAAATCCCTTAAATTTTTATATAGGATATCTTCATTAAAAATTAATCAAGACGAATTCTGAAGCTAACAAATTTGCTTTGAGATGAGTAAAATGTACAAGTAATATATAAATTCAAGTGTTAGATAGTTAATATATCTAGAAATTTTGTGGCATTTATGTAAATTCATTTGCATGCCAAGTGCTCACACGGTATCGTTGCCATCACGATGCATGTTAGTCTTCTCTACTATGATCTTTAGTTGGATCTTTAGAATCAATTTATTCTCGATCATAAAGCCAAAAATGGTTAGGTGTCTTTTTTTCTTTTTTTTTTTTAACTTAAAACCCTCCATGCTATATGTACAGGGTCTCAATCTAAAAATCACCATATTTATTTCTCTTTTCATGTTTTTGATTTATTTTCTGACGTAGAAGTTGGATGTTTTGTTTTTAATTTAGAATGGTTTAAATAATCTCTTTTTAGTTACCATAATATTTGATTGATTACCTTTTTTTATTGATTACTGATTTTTCTTTGTATGAATCAACAATGTGATTGGGTATCTAACATATTCCTTCCCATGAATGCAAAATGATTATCTACTGCCAATTTGTGCATTTCCGAATGTTATATGCTGATCAGTTAATCACTCTCACATTTCCTCATAATGTCTCTAGATTATTCATTTGACAACCATGGAACCTGATAGTGCTTCCAAGAAAGGAAAGGAGCTCCCTCTTCCTCGATTGATACCCCCACATGTTGTTCCTTTGAAGGAAAATGGTTTCCCTCTCAAGAAGAGAAGAGTTCAGATGGCAAGACCAGGACTTGCAGAGAAAGGCCAATCGATAGCTCTATTAACAAACCATTTAAAATTTTCTGTCCAAAATATAGATAAACACTTCTTTCACTATAGTGTATGCTATCTTCCCATGAAGTTCTTGTATTTTATTCGGCAGTGCAATTGTTGTTCATGGCATAATGATGTTGTTATTACTGATGAAGGTTAACCTGAAAGATCAAGACGGCCAACCTATAGGTGGGAAGGGTATTGGAAGGAAGGTTATTGATGAGATGGAACGAACTAATAAAACTGAGCTCGGAAATAACGGGCTTGCCTATGATGGTGAAAAGGCTTTGTTCACAATAAGCCGTCTACCTCAGATAAACAATGAGTTCCCTGTTATGTTAGATAACATTCCAATTTATGTTATATTTTATTTATACTTCATGTAAATGAAATCTTATCCACCTATTTGATTTTCATGTGAAGCATAGATTATGGGGAAAAACGTTTAAAGTTGAGCTTAGCTTAGTTGCTAAAATTCCCATACAATCCATTGAGAGTTCTAGTTATCAAGAAGCATTGAGAGTTCTAGTTATCATGCTAAGGCAGCACGCAGTAAAGAAGTACTTATTGCAAAGTGATTATATTTTTTTTTTATGTTGAAACTTATATTTGAATCACAGTATCTGTTCTGTTCTATTTCTGTAGAGGTTGTCATCTAGTTCGTCGGTCCTTTTTCCATGATAATCAATCCAACTATACAGATTTGGGTGGCGGTGTAATTGGTTGTAGAGGTTTTCACTCAAGTTTGCGTCTTGTGCAAGGTGGCCTTTCCTTAAACATTGGTAAGCTCTTGATCTCACCATCAATATCATTCTTTTGCTTGTACTGAATAATTGGGAAATTCATATACTTACCACTTTATATCATCATATTTACATATCTAACATTCAAAACATTAATATTACATACATATCACCCTATATTATTTTAATATCAAATATGTCACTCATATTTCCTTTCTACCACTCATATATTTCATTTCTACCGCTCATATTCGATATGAAAATGAACTATGTGTGGTATGCATGTAATATTAAAGTTTTAGGTTTTAAGTACGTAAATAGAGAAATATATGATGATATGTATCTAAATACTGTAGGCTTGAACTATTCTGTTACTGCAGATGTTTCTACCACCATTATTGTTAGACCAGGGCCAGTAATTGACTTCCTTATTGCCAACCAAAATGTGAGGGATCCTTTACAAGTTGACTGGGGAAAAGTAAGTTGGTGGCCTTCAATACAATCTCACATAATGGGAACTTGTTTGGTAAGAGTGGTGATTTGCTGCTCAACCTGTTATGCAGGCGAAGCGGACGCTGAAAAATTTACGAGTAAAGATAAGAGACATGGAATGCAAAATTACTGGTTTGAGTGAACTTCCATGCAACCAGCAAACGTAAGATTTCTTCTCGTGAATTTTTTTGGTAAATTGTTTGCCTTTATTGTGATGCTTGACTTCTAAATTGTGCTAAACCTCTTCTTTTTATAAAACATACTTGAGTTTGCTCTATATCTTTCATCCGGACATTATTTTTCTGGGATTTTTACATACATAACACCTAAAACTATTGAAAATACATATTTAACACCTAAACTTTTATATTTACTAATATACCACCTAAAATTTCTTTTTCCTTCTATTCTACCACTCCATTCAAGCGTGAGATACTTGTATTCACTGTAAAAGAATGCCATTGACAGGGAAGACAGTCGTTGATAGTGATTTTTGATGGAAGGTTTAAACGGAATGTTAGAATTGATTAAAAGAGTGGTTTTAGACGGTATATTAGTAAATATAGAAGTTTAGATGTTAAATATGTATTTTCAATAGTTTTAGATGTTATGTATGTAAAAATTCCTATTTTTCCCGGTTAACCTTCACATTCATTTTATGGCTTACTCTATTCCTCATCTTACTTCAACTTATTCTGTTATCAAACCTGTAGGTTTACATTCAAGCCAAAAGGTGATTCTGAGGTAAATGCTATGGAGATAACTGTCTATGAATACTATGTGAGCCATCGTAGGACACCATTGAGCTATTCTGCTGATCTCCCATGCATTAAAGTCGGGAAGTCTAAGAACCCCGCCTATTTCCCGATTGAGGTTTATTTTGCCACCTTGATTTTGATTTCAGGTCCATTTATTGTTCGTCTTTCCTTCAGATAAATGCAATTTATTTCTCATGCTTATGAACTTGGATTTTGTAATTGCAATGTTTTAGGTCTGCAATCTGGTATCTTTGCAAAGATACACAAAAGGACTGACAGTTCAACAACGAGCTTCTTTTGTGGAGAAATCAAGGCAAAAGCCTCAAGAAAGAATGTCATCCATAACTAATGTGGGTTTTCTTGATCTTTGCAACATTCGTTTAACCTAAATCACTTTCGTAAATGTTTCAATTAATTCCTTCCTTTTTCTTTGTTAGGCCTTGAAATATATGAAGTATGATAGTGACCCTATGTTACAAGTATGTGGAGGTTCCATCAGTCTCGACTACACTCAGGTTGAGGGGCGTGTTTTACAACCACCTAAGGTTGTTTGTTCATATTTTTTTTTGGTATTTGATGTTGTTATTTCTAAGAATTTGTTCTGCGTGCACTATAACTTCTTTCGTGTTTTGTTCTTTCAGAAAATACCCGGTTCATTCTTTTTAAATTATTGAGAAAAGAGCTAAATTGGTCCCTCAACTCTTTGTGAGGGATCAAAATAGTCCCCAACTTTTTTGAAGGATTAATTTAGTCCTCAACTCTTTAAAATGGGATATTTTTTGTGCTAACATTCAATGTTATAGTTAATGGTATTAAATGTAAGAGTATTTTGATCATTTTTAATTAAACATTTATTAAATGTAATTTTCAAATAATTATAATTTTTCTAAAAAATTTTATTAAACATTTCCTTAATAATAATTTTAGTTTTAATTTCAAAAAATTTTGTTATATTTTATAAAATATGATATTTATTGATTTAGAGAAATCAAATACAAATAGATGTCATTTTCAACTTAGTCACTCATATTTTATAAAATATGGTTTAAATTTTTTAAATTAAAAAACAAAATTATTATTTTTTTATTAAAGAAATATTTAATAAATTTTTTTAGAAAAATATTAATTACTTAAAATTTATATTAAATAAAATTTTAATTAAAATTTGACCAAATTACTCTTATATTTAACACCATTAACCCCAACATTAAATGTTAGGACTAAAAAAATCTAATTTTAAAGAATTGAGAGACTCAAAGAAGTTGAGGACCATTTTGGTCCCTTACAAAGAGTTGATGGATCATTTTGATCATTTTCTCTTAAATTATTTCTTAATTCATTTTTAGCATTTCCCTTGGTGCAGCTGATATTTGGAAATGGTGAAGAATTTCTACCAAGAAACGGCCGCTGGAATTTGTACAACAAGGTTCTTGTATCTTCACTATTTCACAGTGGCTTATTCTTCACAATGATATACTTTTGCTTCTAATGTTTTGTTTCTCTTTCTCTAGAAATTATTTACACCAATCGAAGTGGATTGCTGGGCCGTTGTGAATTTCTCTGATCGAAGTGACACAAACAGTATCATACACGACCTAATCACATGTGGAAGCATGAAAGGAATTGTATGTTTTCATGCTAGTTTCAAGCTTTTAAATATTGCCATTTTTAATTTGTCAGGTGTTAATTGACTATCATTTTGATGGCAGACTTTTAAACAGCCCCTTTTTGTTTTTGAGGAAAATCCTTATATGAGGAGGGCCCTTCCTGCAGCAAGAGTGGAGGATATGTTTTATCAAATCATGACAAATCTACATGAACCTCCAAAATTTATTCTTTGCCTTCTATCATCAAAGAGAAATTCTTTAATCTATGGTATGAAATTTCTCCTTAATTTACTTTCTATCTGAGAAAAAAATTATATTATCTATGGTGTGGATCTTGCAACTTTCAAAACTTCATGATGTTTTGAGTTGTTGAATCTATTTGATGGGTGGGCATACTATATATGGTAGGTCCTTGGAAGAGGAAGTGCCTTGTGGAATTTGGAATTGTGACACAGTGCATGGCACCCAAAAGAGTCGATAATCAGTATTTAACAAATTTGTTATTGAAGATTAATGCCAAGGCAGGCATTTGGTTGATACACTTCAGTTTTGCTTCACTCTTATTATTTTGAATCTGCTTTTATTTAAATATTAATACCTGACTTCACAGCTTGGTGGTATGAACTCCTTATTACAGCTTGAAAACATTACTGCTTTTCCTATTGTCTCAAAGGCTGCTACTATAATTTTGGGAATGGATGTTTCTCATGGTTCTCCTGGAAGATCTGATGTTCCATCAATTGCTGCAGTAATGTTCTGAGCATGCTTATAATTAATTCCTTTACAAGGGATATTTTAGTAATCTTACCTTTTTTAAGTTTGAGAATGATGGCTAGCATTTTACTTGCAATTTGTTTTCATACGTTTCTATCTGTCAAGTACACATCTAATTAAGTGTATATATAGATTGAGGTTTCGTTTGGGACAGCTTTCGTAATGTTTTTTTAAGTAGCTTTTAAGTATAAAAAATTTAATTTTTATATTAAAAAATTGCTTTAAGAAGTAGTAAGAAAACCGTCTTAAATGAAGCCTCACTGATAGATAGTTTTGTATTTATTTTCCTTCTGTTTTTATGTGCTTGATGTCTTATGATGCTTTTTGGGTTCATGACTCCCATGATAGGTCGTCAGTTCAAGGCAGTGGCCATTGATCTCCAAATACAGAGCATCAGTTCGAACACAATCACCTAAGGAAGAGATGATTGATTCCATATTTAAACTAGTTTCTCGTGCTGATGGTAAGGGCACTTACGATGATGGAATTATTCGGTAAGCATTTTTATGATACTTAAGTTTTTACTCTTCTGAGTTAATGTTTTTTTTTTTCGGAAAATTTGAGAAACTAGCCCAATTTCATTGATATAAATTTAATTAAAAAAGGGAAAGCCCAGATCCAATTCAAACAAGGAATACATCCAGTAAGAGCTGCATCAAAAATAAAAAATGCGCAAAAAGATAAATTAAGAGAGTAAAATTCTCGGTAAAAATCAAAAGATTTGGAAATAAATAAAAAAACCCAAATAATACAAGAAAACCAAGGAAGGAGTAAACTGAACTGGACTCATTCTGGTTATAATTTATGTTTTTAAACCGACTACTTTGAGCATTAGCTATGTCTATTTTATGTCTCATTCATCGTCTTTTTAATATGACGTCTTCTAAACTACAGTGAAGCTTTTGTCGAATTTTACTTCAGTTCTGGGAAAAGAAAGCCCGATCAGATTATTATTTTCAGGTAAATTTCAGTGCTATGATGTAGCTCTTATACTATGTTTCATCTGCTATAATCATTTATCTTTTAGGTCTGCTGGTCTTTTTATACCTCGTTTCTCTTGATTCATGTTCTGTGTATTAAGTCTTAATTCTGCAAACCTTGATTAGGGATGGTGTTAGTGAGAATCAGTTCGACCAGGTTCTTTATGTTGAGCTAAATCAGATTAAAGAGGTAATTTTGTTTTGCAACATACAAATGTTATAATCCAGCTAATTCATATATGTAGTTTCCTGGAACAAGTTATTTAATTTTGCATTTATTTTTTGTTAAAATATTGAATATCAACTGAAAGTTCATTTGATTGGATACAAATCTCGAGGTGCTATTCAAATGAAAAACTTCTAAAATTATACTCGGGATCATCCTAACTCTGATTTCAACAAATTTTTAATTGAACCAAACATATCAACAAAACAAATTCATTGGCACGAAAAGTGAACCAATTTGAGATCACTTTTTCATGAAGTGTTTTGAGATGTTAGCTAGATTTACCAAAATGTCACAATAAAAAAATTATAGATAAACATCCATTCTCTAGATGAAGGGGACTAAGGATTAGATGGAGGTGAGAGCTTAGATATTTAAAGAACCTTAGAGCACTATCCAACCACTATTGTCAAAATACTACCATTGGATCGCTAATGACCCAACCATCACTATCAGACTACCACAATTGGACCACCACCTTATGACCACTTTCGCCGAATTGTTGCCTCCTTACTATCATCTCCCAACTACATTCTTTGACTATTATTGACAGACTACAGTCTCCCATGATCCCATCCACTGTAGTCAATTATAGTCGCCTAACCACTTTCGTCTGACTAAAGTCCCCCAACCACCCTTACCTAGCTACGGTTTTCCAACCACGGACCAACATCAACTATGCTGCCACATCCCAAGTCCGGAAGTCGGTACACCTCGATAACACGGGATGCGATGAAAGAATATAAATATATGTGATGAGGACATCTGATTGTGGAAAGTTTATCAGAGAAGAGGCCGAAGATCTACGACCATGATTGGACCACTTTATTTTTTAGTTATTATTTGTATTTGATTTATTTATGCATTTTCTCTTTTTAACCCTCACTTGAGGGAGTAGGTTCATGTGACCCCAGGGGGCACATTGGTCTTTAGAGTTGTTATTATATTTTGGCTATTTATAGCCCCCCTTCTCCTCTTTGGAGGATGATGATTATTATGAGAAGAAAAATTCTGCACTTGGTGTTTGAGAGCTTGAGAGTTATTGTGAGAGTTGAAGTCCCTATGTGAGGGCAATGTACTATCCATCAGCCGCATGAAGCATCTAGGCTTGTGGTCCGTTTCCTTCCCCATCTTCTTCTTCTTATTTCTCCTAGTCGCCACCCCATCCTCCTTTCTTTTTCCCTGGGCCGAAATTCCCCACCTAAACCCTAAGCCGACCCCTACGTTTCCCCTTCTTCCCTTGGCCGAACTCCACCGCACACCCTAGGCTGACCCCCATCCAACCATCGGCCCCACCTCCCTTCCCTAAGCCGCCAACCCCATCAACCCTCCTCTTGGATCCAAATTCATCCAAGCATTTATTACTTTTCTAAATTATCTCATTATAAATTTGGAAGTTCAATTAATTCAAATTTGAATTTATTTGAATTTGAAATTTCTTCCTTAAATAAAATGAAAAGGTTCCTCCAATCAAGGCCATTTAAATTTGAGTTTAAATTAAAGAGATAATTGTATTAAATTCTCTTTCTTAATTTAATTTGGCTTAAATTGGCAACTCATTTAAGCCCATTAATTCCCTCAAATCTACATTAAATCATGTGAACCCCTTCCCTTCCTCTCTTGGCCACCCCCTCCTCTCTCTCTCTCATCTACTTATGAGATCCATTAAAGCTCCCCAATCAATCCATCAATTCCCTATCTAATTGCCCCCCTCCCTGAAAAACTTCTAAAATTATACTCGGGATCATCCTAACTCTGATTTCAACAAATTTTTAATTGAACCAAACATATCAACAAAACAAATTCATTGGCACGAAAAGTGAACCAATTTGAGATCACTTTTTCATGAAGTGTTTTGAGATGTTAGCTAGATTTACCAAAATGTCACAATAAAAAAATTATAGATAAACATCCATTCTCTAGATGAAGGGGACTAAGGATTAGATGGAGGTGATGTGGACCTCCGAAAGAGCACCGTGCGAACGGGTCTATTGGAAAGGACAGATTGAATCGTGCATACGACAAACCATTGAGGATAGAGGCTCTCGCCAACACACCCCGATGGGTAATAATATACACAACCTAATCACGGGTTTCCCCCACCCGATATGACAGCTCGAGTGGGGTTTTAGTAGATGTGAGGCCAAGTTTCCCACGGGCGCAAGCCCCCGTGGTTAATTACATCCCAGGCCGAAGCCCGAGAAAACTCTCGATTAAGGATCATACATTATCCTTTTCTAAAATGGGATTGGCACGAGAGTGACTAGAAAGTTCCTACTCAAAGGGAAGAAGTGGCTCAAGTGGCTTAGTCAACATGCAAGGCTCAGATCCACACTCGGAGGGAATAAGGCAGTTGAGGAGGAAAAGAAAATCATGCACTCAAAACATACAGAGAGAGAAAGGATAGAAGTGGCGCCATCTATATGACGCAGATAAGCAGGATTTATAGTCCCTGAAGAGAAGGGACCTACCCACTATTTAGGCATACTACTAGACACCCGATGTAGTAGCCCTGAACCCTAAATCTAAGATGGTTTTAGTTTTTTTTTTTAACTTAGAGTATTACCAATTTTATTTATTAGTCATTAATAGATTAAGACACGAATCATAGGAAAATGTGTCACTAAGTTTTCTATGTTTTAAAGTCTCTATCCTAAAAGGAACATGCACCCTAAGTCTATGTTATCAAAGACTCAGTCCTTAATTTTTGTTCTTAGGTGTCACCAAAATTATCGGACGAAAAAGAAGTTTTTCTAACCCTTAGAACAACCTCGCAAGACACAGAAAAGCAAAGGGTTGTATTAGCTAGAGCACGTTCTATAGTATGAGCAAATAATAGCAAAAATGGAAATGCAATTGAATAAAAAAAAAAAAGAAACGTACCTTTTTGTTATGTGCACATCGGGTGGGTCACTTGCTATTTGGGTTCTAGTTTTTGCGAGCATTCCTTCTTAAAGCGTAAATAAAAGACCGACAAAAAGACTAAAATCAAAGCAGAAGACAACTAAACGCAATAGAAAGAAAAGAATAAAAAAAAGGAATGTAGGCATTGTTATTGTTGGACACACTTCTTTGAAGTCAAGTGTGCCACTAAAACGACCTTTATCCCGATTCAATGTGATATGAATAGGGAGGAAGGAGTTTTGAATGTCGTTTGCTGTCCCCACGTTCCAAACAAATCACTCAAATAATACCCAACTCAAATAACCAAAATACTTTCTAAATAAAGCTCAAAGTGATGAAAGAGGAACAAGTTCCCAAAACTAAAACCAAAATAAAGCTTTCAACTCACATTTATCCAAAAAAAAATAACTCAATTCTGGAAGTAAACATAAAGAGAGAAAAAACAATTCAAATACGAAGTATCATTTTGTTCTAAAAAGACACTAGCGAGCCTCCAACACGAAGCAAAACATGAAAATCTAAATCCCAAAAACAACTTATAAAACCTCCAAACAAAACAACCCCAAAACCCTTCTTTTTTTTTTTTCTTTTTTTTTTATAAGAAACCCCCAAAGCCTTATCCGACACAAAATCACCGAGTGCTCTTATATTTGGCGTGGGGTGTAAATCCATGAAAATCTTCTAACAAGAAGTTTTCATGAGACCTTCCGCTATAAAACATTCACAAAGCATTTCTCGATGCAAAACGATTCACAAAGCTTATCGTAAAATTTCTCAATACAAAATAATTCGTAAAGCTTTCCAACTCCTAATAATAAGCTTGTTCTCATGTCAGATATACAAAACTGTCAAAAAGGTTCAAAGTAGATATCATGATATTAGAAGGACAGAGTGAAAATTTGTTGTCGATTTATTCTCCAAAACTCGAGAAATGTTTCAGTGTAATTCAAATTTACATATAATTCATCGTCAAAACAATTTGGGAAGTAATTCAAATATTTCCGCATCAAGTTTGTTTCTAAAAAAAAAGGTTTAAAACCCAATTCATGTCAAAATCTGCATTCGTTTCTCACAAAAAAAAAATTAACAAAAGCTCCATAAAAGTTGTAGGAATTCCCACAAAAAAGAAATAAAAGATTCTTCAAAGTGCCACAGGTATCATTGTATGAAAACAGTAAGAAAGCCCTCAAAATCTGCACTTATTCGTTTACAAAAATAGTTTAGGACTCGAATCAAATCACAAAAACTGCACTTATCCTCGTACAATGTCATTGCACAAGAAAATCAAGAGCTAAAACATCTATAGTATCAAACCTTTCACATCACATAAAGAATCGACCTTGGTGCAAATATCTGATATTCAAAACACAGGCTCTTTCATACAATACCATGTACAACAAATCAACCTCTTGCTATTTTCGAAGAGATAAAGTAACCATCTCTTTCTCAAAACCTATATAATTGGATTTAAAGAAATCTTCTCAGGTTTTTAACACAAACCTTCATAGCCTTTGTAATAAATAAGTAACAATGATGTACTCATAAGAAAATCCACAAAGTTTTCACATTGAATGAATATCAGCAATGCGACAGCAAGTTTGTTTTATATAAAGGCTCCTAATTCATTCCGTCATTGAAAAAAAAAACAAGTGGAATTAAAATATGTGAGTAGGCAACCAAGTGGAACAATTTCTTGTAGCAGCAATCAAAATTGATGAAAGTGGCAATACATAGGTGCTCATCAATACTTACAAATAGCTCGTTAAGATAACACCATGCCTACAAAGTGTAATCATACATAATAGATTTCCTACTTACGGCTCTAGGAATTCAAATATACCATAAGCTTTTTAACAATGAACGTTGTGCTTATCAGATCGCAAGAAAGCCATCACTTTATAATGCTGATCTTCCACTCTCAATTGCTACCACAATGTTATTAAATAAATAAATAAAGAGCATGATATACATGCTAAAAAAAAACGTGATTCATGGAATACGAAATTATTTTTTGGTGATACACAATAATACCATCTCATGGTTAAATTCAACAGGAGTCCTCCATGCTAACTATAATAATTTCATCACAAACAATAGCAAGGGAAGATAACCAAATTTTATTCAATAGCACTATGGATATCCAATGCTATGTCACTAGCCATATCTTTTACGTAGAAGCAATAGAATGAGTTCAGATCATTATTTCATTGTAACCCAATTTCATCAAGATCTATGCGAGAAAATAAAAGAGCATCGTAATTCCTTGATACTAGCAAAGTCTACAAATAGATCAATAGGAGGAGGTCATGTCACGACTGTAGAAAATAGAATAGTGAACATAAGAAATGCATCCATTCTTTCAAGCACAATACACTTATTTTAAGCACCTTCCCTTTCATTGAATCAAGCTAAAAGAAACCACCCTACTCAAACTTTTTTTTTTTTTAGGAGAAATCTGATTTGGAAGACTCGCACAAGAAAACCCCATGAAGAGCAAGTTAATGTAATACCATATATGTATCCTTTAGTAACCAATCATGTATATGAGGCACAAATCATGACCGAGAGAGTCCCAACATATACTTAGAACTTAACTTTTTTTGCATAGAATCAATTTAGTGACAAATGCATAATTATTGGAACACATGCCTTAAACTCCAAACTCAAGTCTCATATTCTCAAAAGAAAATCAAATGGAGGCCTCTTTCTTTTAGAGGAAGCAAACAAATGCTTGGTTGAAATCACTAAAGTAATCTACACAATATTCTCATGAGATAATCAAAGTTACATGTGATAACTAACATAAATACGCACAATGAGGCATCTTGCTTTAGTTATGTGTGAAATAAAATATCATCCCTTGAGCATCCTCACCTTTACAACACTTAACTTAATTTTATACTTCTCTTTTAACGGTCAACTTGCAACTTTATAAAAATATAGAGGTAAATCACAGCAATATCAAATAAGTACATAGGTAATGTTAGCTTCACTATCATGATCACTACTGAATCTACAAAACTGATGAAGAAATTTACCATAGAAAAATTCATCACCGTCCACAGATATTACATTCTATGATCCCAATGGCTCTTTGATCACCACGAATAATTCCATACGAACTTTCCCTCAGCAAAAATGCTCACAAGGTGGATGCACTACAGCTGAAAAAAAATGTATCTTTATATATATATAAATTGTAGCTCTTCACGGTAGAGAAACAGGAAAAAGACCAACTAATCTGCTAAAATCCACGGTAGAGAAACAGGAGAAGCCTTTGCTCCATCCGCTCAAGATAAGGAAAAGCTGGACATGGAAGATTCACTGCCGGGGAGAGGAGTTCGAGTTCAGGTAGGGCAAGTTGGAGGCGAGTCGGTCGAAGGAGTAGGAGGCAAGGGGGGCTCGGGGTACTCCTGGCTCGCGTAAGAGAGAGATCGGAGAGGGGGGGACGAACTGAGAAGAACCCCGAGAGGGGGAGGACCATCCGGGGCTGGAATGGTATCTCCTCCTCGCCCGTTAATGACGAGATTACGCCATTAAATTGAAGTAACGGCTAGTATTTGAATTTAGATGAAATCTCTGTCGTTGGATTGTTTTATTGATTTGGGAACAATTTCAAGTCATGAGAAAGTCAATAGAGCCTTAATTTAAATTAGATTTGAGTTGAAATCAGGCTCGACAGAATTTAATTAATGAAATTAAACCAGAATCAATGCAAACTCTATTTGAATCGGGCTCGATGAGGCTCGATTGAATCAATTAAAGGCCCTCGAGGATGCTCGAGCTAAAATTGAGGTCAACACTTATATCCTATGTAATCATTAGGTGGAGGTCTGTATTGTGCTGTCACCTTTGAAGTTGATTTGTGCAAACTGAGCTGCCATACCAAAAGTGAACTGAAGTCTGATTTTAATAATAGTAACAGCATGATTTGCCTAAAAGGCTCGCTCATTTTTGCATCCTGGATTGGAATATGTATGTGGCTGTTTGAATCAGACCAACATAGAATGTTGGGTGATAAAGTGATGTAGACAAAGGGGGGGTCAACTCATCTCCAAAATAATATGAATTTTGGCTTCCCTTGAGTCTACTAGCTTAATCAAAATTGAGTTAGAATTTTAGCTCATTTATGAGCTAGATTTTAATTCATTAAATGGAACTAAAAGATAGCTCATTATTAGCTAAGTTTTAGCTCATATTTATCTTTTATTTAATGCAATTTTATTATAGTTTTTAATGTCTTCTTTTATGATGTATCTTGGGTTTCAAAAAGGGCTTTTGGAATCCCAAGATAGTTGTTTAGTCTTCCCATGTATGACTCCTTGGCTCCCACCAAGGTTTTTAATTTTTATTGCTTTTTGCCCCCTTGGATTCCGGCCGGCTGCTGGTTTCCCATGCTTGGGCTCCCTCCCGTGACTATGGCCCCTTGGTTCCCGTGCAACCTCCTTGGCTCCCGCGGCTACCACTTCGGTTCTTGGGTTTGGGATGTTTTTTTGTGAAAAGCAATTAAGTTTTTAATGTTTGTGATGTTTAAAATTCCTATGGGAATTTAATGTTAGTGTCTTTTTGTATTCCCTTTCATACATATATATATGGGGGACTTGTAATGTTTGAAAGTTAGTAAATTGAATGAAATGTGATTTTTGGAAAAGCTATAACCTGCGGGTTTGCTTTGGAAATCCTGCGGGCTCTTTCCACCCTTCTTTCTCATCCCCTCCGGAAATCTTGCGGGCTCTTTCCAACCTTTCTTCTCGGGCTTCTAACCTCTTTCGTCTCTCCGCAAGTGCCACTCCACCTGTATCCTTCTTCTCTAAGTGAAGCAACTTTAGGGTGTCTTTTATTTTATTTGGAGTCGTTTGTAAGAGTTTAAGTTATTAAAATCAACATTTATAGTTTTAATTTCCGTTGCTTAGTCTTATTTAAGTTACCTCTTCTTTTTGAGGTATTTTGTGTCTTCTTTTATATAGGAAGTCCATCTTTCTTTTCATGATCGAAAAATATTGGCTCCCCTATATTTTTTGATTGCATCATAAAGTCTAGAGTCTCTAGACTATATCTCTGAATATTAAAACTACCTTAGTATTGTACAATGCATGTAATTTTCTTCCTAAGTGGTATCATTTTGACAAACTAAGACTCATTTAAATTTTGCTGTTTTGGTTCCACGTATAATCATAGAACCAATGGGGATGATGAATGGTCTAATTTGAAAGAAGCTCAATTTGTTGGGGTTAAGCCACACATTGAGCACTTATATGGATTTATTTGATCTTAAGGAAGGTTTAACCTTTCCCTAGTTGATATTGTTTGATTAAAATCTACTGGGTATAGGTGATTGGTTCTCGCAAGGATAGGGATAGAATTCCTGGAATTGATATAGCTCTTGATGATGGAGATGCATGGATGTTTGCAGGTCATCAGGTGCTTGTAATGGAGACCCCTGGCCACACAAAAGGTAGGAGTTATTATTTTAACTTGCAAATTAGCAATTTATTCCCTTTCCAGCGGCTTTCTGAGCATTGGCCTGCAGCATACTTAAATTATACATTTTTTCTTTGGAGTGGAATGTGTCTCGAATGTATCTGAAAAATTATACATTTTTCTATGAATTATGCTAGCTTTATTTTATTCGTTTATTTTTCCTTTGGTGAGCGACACAATCTTGATTACTTGCATAACGGCATTTGTTCTAAGGTTTTAAACATTGAACTGATCTTTTTATGCCATCCCCTCGAACCTCAAGCAAGAGACAAGGTGCATGGTTAGTTTCCTTTGTGTGCGTGTATTACAAACGATCTATACTGTTTCCCTTAGTTACAAAATGATTTGATTCTTTTATTCTAGCAATCAATAATTCTCATAAAGTATTGAGATGTCCCTGATTAGTCACATTTGGTGATGTGATTGTACCAAAACTCTGCAGCCATGCTGCCATGTTATGCGGATGCTTGTTAGTATAGGAAAATATATTGTTTGGAATGTTTTCTATATTTAGTGAGCGATGTATATTGATTAGGTGTATCCTAGGATAACGTACTCATTCCCTCATTATATATAGTGGGATCTTTATTGAATAATACACTCCTTAATATTCTTCTCCTCTAACATTGTTTCAAAGTAGAGCTAATTCTAGACCCTTCGTATCACCAATCCCCACCACGGCCAAAGCCAAAATCTCTCCCCTATTCGACAACCGCATGCAAGCCTAACCCCACTTGCTCCACAACTACATGCAACTCAACTTCCTCCCTTTTACGCCTTATCAAATCCTTTGAATGATGTTGCAAAGCTCCACATGAATTACAAAAAGAGTTCTCATCTTTCTTTTCTTTCACTTTTTTTTTTCATTTTGTTTATGAAGAAACGGAAGGGAGGGGATGGATGTATGACAAACAGATATGATAGGATCGTTGCAAGGATTCACGCCTCATTTTTTCTGTTTTAGATTGTTTTAACTAAAATTCTATTTTGGATTTAATTTAGGTAGTTTGGTCAATAGATTTCAAAAATTGGTTGAGTTTAAATTAAATTAAATCTGGGAAAATTTTTTTAGAAAATCTTGGAGATATATGGGGATCAGAGAGAAAGGACTGATGGAGAGAGAACCACATGGAAACTTTGCTGATTTCTATATATTCTCTTTTTCTGTTAAGGAGAGGAGAGAAAAAAAGGGCAGGTGTGGACGGAGTATGTGTGAAAATTTAGGATTTATGTGGGAGAAGAAAATTGCAGAAATTGTTCTAAATAACAACAAAGTTGTTGGGGATTTGTTTTTCTAGTGCAAAAGCAACTAGAAACAAAAAAAATAGAGCAAAACAGAAGTAATTTTTCTCTGAACTGAATTTACTAAACCGAGTTAGAATATGCAGTGTAATAATGAAGATCAGTAGAAAGTTGGAGCAAAGCAAAGAAAAGATGCCAAATAGTGAATTCGCAAGCCCTCAAGCCATTAGTTTTGAATCTTCATGGTAAGAAAACTAGGAAGCCAAATCAAGGGTTGCTGCAATTCTTTATTTAATTCATAATAATTTCAATTATCCAATCAGTGATGAAGTTTCATGCATATTATCCTCTATGTAAAGAAAAGAAAATTCAAATTATGGATAACTTATCCCTATGCTTATCAAATTCGAACTAATAAAAAAATATAATTAAATAAATAAACAAAGTTCGGCTGTAAATGTTATTGCTCAAAAAAGCATTAAAATCGGATTAGTGTAGCTCATTTGTTACCTTCTTTGACTCTTTGGGGTTGCCCTATGAGAAATTGAGCTCGTCTTAATCGACTTATGGAATGGTTAAATCCATCATGTTTCTATTGAATGCATCTTATGATTGGTTTTCTTATGTTTCAGTTTCACAACCAATGTTCTTTTTATAACTAAGTCATTTCTCGAAAGCCCTAAATAATTTATTTATCACTTGTGAAACTTTTGAACAGGTCATGTAAGCTTTTACTTTCCAGGGTGTGGAGCAATATTTACAGGTGACACCCTCTTTAGCTTGTCATGTGGAAAACTCTTTGAAGGAAACCCTGAGCAGGTGATTTTTGTTTGAGCATCTAATGCCATCATGAGCATTTGCTCTGTTCAGGCAACCATGAGCTTGCTCTACAAATATTTGGATCATTCTTTTTGTTCCTTGTTATTCAATTTTTGTCTAGACTTATCAATAGTTTGACAAGTTCACTAGCATCAAAATTTGTTTTGATTGCTTTCATGTGTGTGCTAATTTTCTTACTGATTTACTTGTTGGCCATCTTGATTTTGAGGGTATAATTATCCATAATCCTCAAATATTATGTTAGTTATATGGATGCATATACGCCTGCTTATCTTGGGCTCATTAGTTACTCTGATTTCTAAGTTTCTTTCCAGCGCTAGATGCTATGAAGGGTTATGTAACATGTTGCAAGAATAGAAGAATTCTAACCGAACCTCAAGTATTTGTGATAAAACTAACTGTTGATTATGATTGTAATCATGATGTTGTGTTAATTATTTTTTTATGTGTTCCCCTAATATGAACTAATAAAAAGGGTCTTGTGGGATCCGAAAAATTCCATTTTGGAATGTGTGATCCCGGCCTCTCCATGTCATTCGTCAATTTTTCTTTTAAATATTTGTGTGACGACGATGATAGAGAGTTTTAACGAGATTAGGTTCCGGGGGAATTTTCAGAAGGCAGATTGGGTTTTAGATAAGACACTACCCAGAGATTTCGCCCTCATTTAGTGAGGGCTTTTTAATCTGAGTTCTGGTTTCCTTAATCATGATGTTGTTTTAATTATTTTTTTATGTGTTCCCCTAATATGAACTAATAAAAAGGGTCTATCATTAAATCTCATTTATTTGCATAATATTATTGATTTGTTTGAAGAATTGCTTTAATATGCCTCTTCTTTATCTATTTCTTCCATTTTAACAATTCTATCGCATCCTAGTATGTCATTTCACATAACTTTCTCACCACGCCACATGCGACTTGCTTGTCATCGCTCTCAACTAACATACTATATAGACATAGCTTACGTTCAAGCATGTTTCGTGCTCCTCATCTGGCAATAAGTCATGTGCTACCTTGTCGAGTAAGTTTTTCTTCTCTATCATAGGTAAAACCCTAGCCATCCTTATCCTTTGATTCAATCTCTTCTTTCCTTGAACAATTCATGTGACTTTTCTTGCGTCATTGGCCCCTTCTTTATCAATCCTGACCCTTCTTTATCAATCTCTTCCATTTTTACAATTCCATCGCATCCTAATATGTCGTTTCACATAACTTTCTAACGCCACGTGATTGACTCATCATCTCTCTCAACTAGCATGCTATATAGACTTCGCTTATGCTCGAGCATGTTCCATGCTCCTCATCTGATAATAAGTCATGTGCTACCATTGTCAAGTAAGTTTTCTTCTGTCTCTGCTCTTCGACTTAAAATTGTCTCGTGCCATTAATGATTTTCAAAACTAGCTCAAAATAAAAGTGCCTCAAGTTTACGATTGTAGAAAACCCAAATGGAATTGAATAACATTTTACTTGCTAATAATCATGGACATAGGAAGTGGGTAATATTCTGTATTTAAATTAAGAAACCATCATTCACAGTAGTTGCAGTCCCACACCCACTATGCTTTAAGCTTCATTTTTTAAACAACCTGATCCAATTTAAATGTAAGCATGGAAGTTAGATGTCACAGGAAGTTTAAATTACTCTTTGCATACCAGGTGTTATAATTGACTATTCAATGGCTGTTTGTTCTCAGCCTACACTATTTTCTTGAATGAGGTGTCTGTGTGATTGTTTTCTTTCAGCCAAGAATTTCATGAAGTTTTTTTTATCCTTCATTGCAGATGCTTTCTTCACTTCAAAAAATCATGTCCTTGCCGGATAACACGAATGTATACTGTGGCCATGAATATACTTTGGTATATAGTTTATTTAAACTTTAGAATTTTGTATTAATGTTTGGATGAACTTATCCTTATGTAAACTCATAACAGAATCATCAATTCTAAACAGAGTAATTCAAAGTTTGCCTTATCCATAGAACCCAAGAACGAGCATCTGCTAAAATATGCTGCGGAAATCTCTCAACTGCGCGGCCAGAATCTTCCAACGGTAATTACTCTTAATCTTTGCAGGCAATTCGGGATCAATATTATATATATATATATATATATATATGTCTGTGATGAGGCATAAGCATGAATAGATGAATGCATGTATGAAATATATATATATATATATATATTCTGTCAAAATATCCTTATTAAGGGTTTGTTTGGGGCAGCTTTTTTACTGCTTCTTAAAGCAGCTTTTTAGTACAAAAATTAAAATTTTTATACTAGAAAGCTACTTTAAGAAATAGTAAGAAACAGTCCCAAACGAAACCTAAGTTTGTATCATAATGGAGCTAATATTACTACTAGTATCATTGATTTCACATGTTATGAGTTATCCCTTGATACAACTAAATTATTAGATAACATAATTAAATTTGAAAAAAATAATTACAACTAAATTATTAGGTAAAGAATTTTATTTAATTATACTTTTGAATATCTAACAGTTTAATTGTATTTATCTTTTAGATTTAGGCTTCATTTGGGATGGCTTTCTTACTTCTTCTTAAAGAAGTTTTTTTAACTTTTGTACTAAAAAGTTGTTTTAAGAAGTAATAAAAAAGTCGTCCCAAACGAAGCCTTAGCTGTTCAGAGAGGTAAGATATTTGTGTGAAATTAAGGACTTGTATGATAAAATTAGGCCCATCCTCAGGATATCCAGACCTTTTTGTTCAAATAAAAGCAGAAATGCACTCTTTTTAACTGAAGTAGCCAATAATTTCTGCTAAATTGTAGTAAATGAGGCATTTTACTGTATCACTGATGTCTCAGATTCCAACAACACTGAAGAGAGAGAAGCAATGCAATCCATTTTTGCGAACCTACAGTGAAGAAATCCGGCACAGCTTGAACATACCACCCACTGCCACTGATGCTGAAGCATTGGGAATCATTCGCCGAGCAAAGGACAACTTCTAAGGTGCTTCTCAGAATTGATAAAGAAGCTATTTTATAGATTCTTGTGCATAAATTTTCTTAATTTGCTTGTATGGAATTGTTATACTCAAGAGTTCTTATTGATCAACTCTTCTTTGCAGTTGGAGTTAATTTCAATCTTGTTCTTTTTAACATAATGGTAAATTCTGGCAGCCTTTACTCCATGTTATTACGGGAAGAAAGTTGGAGAAATTATAATGTGCAGATATTAGACCGTTTGGAGACGAATTAGAATGTGCCACATCAACCGGTACACAACAAAAAAGTGAAGTGGCTCGCTCTGATTCACCTCTCTGGATGGCATCCATATCCACACAGAATAATATATCTGAAATATGATCACTTTACCATGTGTTTATAATGAAGTTCTCAGTTTGGTTGTTGCAGTTGTCTCTATAATGATGTAGGAGCCATTCCTCTACAGAATGGTAAGAATTTTTTTTTCTCTCCTCTTTCACTGTGTCTGCTTGGCGAGAGATTATTACGTGCGGAGTCTGGACAAAGAGAATTGTTCGGTTTTGTGACTGTGAACAGTAAAGCACAGTTACTGTTCAGTCACAAAACCAAACAATTCTCTGTGTTCGGACTCCGTATATAATAATCTCTCATGTTTGGCATGGGTTGATATTTTGTTGAGATTTTAGTGGAAATTGGGTTTTACAATTTTCTTTCTTATAGTTTAGATAATAAGATTTACATACATATATAATTTTTATGTATTTACATTTCAAATATCTAAATTTTATATTTATTTATATTACTCTCATATCTTTAAATTACATTAAAAATATTACTAATATTAACTTTCTTTAAGTGAAATATATCTTTTTCATCAGTATGTTTTGATACAATTGAGATATTAAAGAGCTATATAAGTAAATATAAGTATTTGAGTGTTAGATATATAAATTTTGAAAAATTGTGGTATTTATGTAAATTCCTCATATTTAATATATATATATATTTAGAAAAATTATGTGGTGCCATCATTTTTGCCCTCTCAATCCACATTATCTTTCTTCAATGCATTAAAATATGTATTTCCTTTTTAAAGCTACAATAAATGTATCTGTGGGCACCAAAAATGTAAACTTCATAGTGAAGATTCAATTAAATCTAATTGATTATTATTAAATCTAGCTCCTTTAATTATATCAATATTCTAAAAGTTATTACATTATTTAAAAGAAATTTCACCTTTATTTTTATGTTTTATTAGTGTAACTAGATTGAACCAATTGAATCAAATTGAGATTTAATAAAAAATGTTCTTAAGTGGTGTATATACAAATAGATTATTTTGAACCTTAAACCAACATACAAAACCATGGTTAAATACATGGGTTAGAAGGGATGAACATAATATAATTTGCCAATGGGTGTTTCTCCTTGTTTAGCTTCCAATCATGATGATAGTGCACCTGAAATTTGCCTAAGTTCATTTCAAGCTTCCAAGTGTTTGAGATAGGATGGTTTGTGAATGAATTAACCAAAATATGGTTCATCAATAGACATCTTTGAGCTATAAGAGAAACCATAAGCAAGTGGCCATGATTGTGCATTGACTCAATTCCTAGTCACCTACAATGTCCCTCTACACTTCCGAATACTTTCGGCCACTATTATCGAGGGCTCACTACCAACAATAGATTAAGTTTCAAACACACTATGGTGATTTCTAATGGTGATTGTAGACATTGAATGTCAAGTAGAGCTCTAAGGTTCTTCAGATCTGCAAGCTCTATTTAATCTCAAGTCTAGTCATCTTTCATGTAGAGAATATGACTCTAATTATGTTATCAGGGGAGTGACATATTGATAGAGTTAGCCAATTTTTGTAAACCTCCATTGAACAATTTCAATTGAATCATTTGATCATAGACTATTTGTTTCGCATCTAAGTATCTTAATGATCTTGAACTCATTGAATTCATCTTTTGAAGCTACTCGATTTGATTATATGTAAAGTTTGAAGATCGTTTAGTCATTCAACTAATATTTTATGTCATACTTTAATTACTTAATTAAGCTCATTTGGACAAATGAGGTCATTTTTTGTGGCAGTGATTTTGTCTTGTTAAGATGCTCAATTTGACCATATGTTTGCTGAAATTGAAATTTGGATAGTTTTTTATTTCGTGATATAAATAATGCATGAAGATTCATTGTAATCAACATATCAAAATTAAATAAATTTATTTAGATATAATATCTAATTAAAATCAAGTAGATTTGATTTAAAATTTTAAATTAATGAACTTTTTTAAGAGTAGAGGGAATATCTAATGAGATTGGAAGTACCTATAAGAGTGAAAAAAATTTTTGTGGATATCCACAGGTACTTCCAACTTTAAAATATCAATTAGGTATCCGTGGATATCTTCAAATTGATTATAATGAGGTGTATCCTAAGTTGGACGTTCACTCACACTAAGTCGTGATGAAGATTGTTGTTGCAGGAAAGTTGGGTACTCACATAAACTAAGGCGGCCATGAAAATCAACTTCTACAATTCTTGTGTTCTCTCTTGCACTCACCCGCAAGGCAACGGACATCGAGTGGGCCTAATAAACAATTTTTTATTTAGTCATGCATGGATATGTTCTCAAGGATGCAAACAAGTTGTACCACATAAAGCACCATCAAAAGCGATAGTAAGAACTCACATATACACTTGAGTAGATGGGCCCGCAACATCTGTTTGTGGTATTTCATCAACCTCTATGTACACGACAACCGTATGGGTTTTAGTCTCCATCAACATGAACTCACAAACATCATCATCGACGACACGTGTCACAGAACCCACAATTATCACAGAAATGACATGTGAGGTTAATATTGTTTGTTGTTGATTTTGTCCTTAGTACACGCATAATTCGTAGTTTCAATATTGCAAGCGAAATGTTGTCATCTACAAGGAGCGGACGATTTCTACTACTTAAATATTTGGTGTGAACTCGTCCGTAATAAGTAACTTAACCTCCAATATAATATCAATCACGACATACTACGAACAAAGGAGAGCATATGTAAATCCTCTAGTTATGTTAAAGGGTATAAATTTACCATAGCAACTCCTAATTATAAATTCCAATATTGAACAAAGTTTTTTCTTCAGTTATGCATATTTAATAATGTAATTAATTATTAATTATTTTGAATACTAATCATAATTAATTATTAATTCCTTATGGCTAGTAATTATAAGTAAATACTAATCATAAGCAACTCGCTCCACTTATTGCTCATACCTAAATTTTATGATTTTAATTCAGATAATAAATTGTTTTTTATCTTATTTGATATCTGGTTTTGATTCTCAAAATTTTATTGGTAAAGGTAAGTTAGCATATATTGATTACTTATTATAACTTAACATGTTAACATATATTAATTGAAAATGATAAGTAAGTTCACTTATGTTAATTTGATTAATCTTAGGAAAGTAATTCAATTTTTAAATATATATGACTTCATTTTAACATAAAATTTCATAAATATTTAAGTTTAATATAGAAAAAATTGACAATATTATTAAAAATATAAACTATCATGTTGATTAATTATAACGACTATTGAATGTAAATTTTAAATTTTAAAAATAAACTTATTGATTTTAAAATTAACATATTGAATTATTACAATAATTTTAAAAATACATTTCCAAAATTGAAATTCAAATATTCTAAATATATAAATTTGTTACCCTGAAAAGTTATAAAGATATGAATAATACGTCTGAACTATCACTGGAAATATTAAAATCATAATCTTTTTTTTGTGATGTCTAAGGTTTTCACTCGCGGCTCCTTCAGTCGGGTAACCTCGCCTCTTCTTCCTTAATCCTTTTTTCTCTCACTTTTCTTCCTAAAAGTAGACATGGCTGTTCATCACTTGAGTGACCGCCGTTTCTTGGATGTAAAACACAAATCGCGGTCTTTTTGTGAGGTTTTGTCTGGTGAGTTGGCTTCTCTGACGTTTCCTCCGCTCAAACCTTCTTCTTGTCATGGTTTGCCAGCTTTGTTGATTTTAGAAGATGAAATGAGTTCTCTTGTTGCTCCGTTCAAGTTTGCTTAAGTTGGGAAGTTCCTTGCTCGTCGCCCCTCGCTCGATACCATTTCGTAATTTTTTTTTTTTTTTTTGAATTTGAAATTGATTGGTGAATTTTCTGTTACTTTGTTGAACTCTAAGAATATTTTGATTAAACTGAGAAATGATTTGGATTACTGTCAGGTGTTCTCCCACCATTCCTATTTTGTCAACAATTGTTATATGAAGTTTTCCAAGTGGTCTCCTCAGTTTGATGTGAATGTTGAATCTCCTGTTATTCCCATTTGGTCGTTTCCCTACCTTCGCCTGCATCTCTTTTCCCCTCGCATTTTGCATGGGTTAGGGTCTTTATTTGGTAGACCATTGTGTACTGATAATGCTACTATTAGTAACACTAGACCTTCGGTGGCTCGTATACTTGTTGAGTTAGATATTACTAAATATTATCCTAATCAAGTGTGGCTTAGCTCTGCTTCGATGGGGTACATTCAATCTGTGGAGATGGAAGAATTTTTCCCGTATTGCTCTCATTGTAAACCTTTGGGTCATGTGAGAGATGTTATCCTGATTTTGTTTCCTAATTTGGGTCATGTGAGAGATGTTTGCCCTCCTGTGGTGGATGGACCTTTGGTAGGTGCTCATACTTCACAAAATGCTGGTGATATTCCTCCTTTCATTGGGGTGGATCATTGTGTTGGTGATGTCCCTCTTGCTGATGGGGGTGCTCCTTTTATAATTAAATGCTAGAGAGCAAGAAAATATGGCTACATTGGTTGAGGGTGATGTTGATTGCGTTAATTCTGATATATAATTTAGTTTTTTCTAATGTACCTTTCCTTGAGTCAGTGGATGTTAATTTGATTAAAGATAGTGTGGATGAGGATTATTGTGTTGCTTTGGCTCCTGGCAAATTTCGCCTAATGTTCTTAAGTCTCAGATTTTGTTAAGCTCAGGGGAGTCATGTTTGAGGCAAATTGATTGGTTGGATGATTCTCAAGACTCTTCGTGTGATTTGGAGGATGACTTGGGTTTGTATGGTTTGGAGGTTTCTTTGGAACCCCCTTTCTCTCATGGTGGCAAACGGTGTCGATGCAAATCTAGGATATAAGAATTTTCTTTCTCCTTTTGTTTTCGTTTGCAAGGCTAGCTATTTTTTGTTTATCTTGTGCTACTCTCATTTTTTGGGTTGGGATATTCTGGTGCGGCCCATTTTGGCTTGGTTTTGGTGAGCTATGGCTCGGTTGCTTGGGTTATTTACCTGCTTTAGTTATTTACTTGCTCTATCATGGTTTTGGAATTAGCTTTGGATTATGATGAGGCAGTATCCCTGCATGCCCCACGAATGACCATGGCTTGGTTTGAAACCTTGGTGGTCCTTTTCCTTATCAAAATTTTTGGAGTTTTACGTTGGTGAACCTGATGTGTTTGAAATCTATGTGATTGCCTATGTTTCATCTTTGGATGGTTCAAGCCTGGCAACTAGGTGGCGGTTTGAGTCCAGTTGCTTTGAGATTTTTCCTTTTCATTCTCTTGTACAAGTTGTTTGGCTGGACACTAACTATTCTATCCTCTCACTATATTTGTCTTATATGTGACCTTTTTTGTAAGCTTGTGCTGTAATGCTTCTTTTATCTAATGAAAATTTCTGTAAAAAAAATTTACATCTGAACTGTCACGATAAAACTAATAAGTAACATTGCTCAAGTGCTTCGAATTATAAGTATAAGAGTGACATAATTTTCAAATTATTTGTTCTTTAATTTGTTAAATTTTTTAATTAAAAAATAAAGAAGACAAAAAAAATAAAAAAATAATGAAAAGTTTTTGAATTTTTTAATATAAATGTACTTTGTAAGATAATTAATAAAACAAGAAATTTTTATCCCCAACAAAACGAACAATTATTACGTCCTCTGACCTGACGTAGAGCTACGTTCGGCCGCCAATAACATGTCACCACGTGCTCTTACTCTAAACCGCGCGGCCCGACAACTTGACCCGGAGCGGAACCCGGAAATGCTATGTTCGCGATTTTCTCGGTATCTCGGTATTTGCTAGGTATTGCTTTGTAAAAATGAGAAATTTGGGTTGGGTTTTTGGGTCGGGTCCAATATTGACACTCCTAACTAGAACTTTGGTGGCTCATATACTTGTTGAGTAAGATATTACAAAATGTTATCCTAATCAAGTATGACTTGGCTCTGATTCGATGGGGTACATTCAATCCGTATAGATGGAAGAATTTCTCCCGTATTGCTCACATTGTAAATCTTTGGGCCATGTGAGAGATGTTTTCCCGATTTTGTTTCTTCATTTGGGTTATGTAAGAGATGTTTGCCCTCCTCTGGTGCAGGGACCTTCGGTAGGTGCTCATACTTCATAAAGTGCTGGTGATATTCCTCCTTTCGTTGGGATGGATCATTGTGTTGGTGATGTCCCTCTTGTTGATGGGGTGATCCTTCTATAATTAATGCTGGGGAGCAAGAAAATATGGCTACATTGGTTGAGGGTGATTGTGATTTCCTTAATTTTGATAATTTGGTTTCTTCTAATGTAGCTTTTCTTGAGTCAGCGGGTGTTAATTTAACTAAAGATAGTGTGGTTGAGGATTGTTGTGTTGCTTTGGCTCCTAGAGTGGAGGAGGTTGATGGTGTTGGTCATTTGGATCATGGTGCTCCGGTCAGACATCCCTCTGTTGGGGGGAGTGCTATTTGTGATTCTTTGGTTGATGTTCCTATCGAGCAAATTTCGCATAATGTTCTCAAGTCGCAAATTTTGTTGAGATAAGGGGAGCCTTGTTTGAGGCAAATTGATTGGTTGGATGATTCTCAGGACTCTTCGTGTGATCTGGAGGATGACTTGGGGGGTGATGTTGGGGCCATACAGGATTTGTATGGTTTGGAGGTTTCGTTAGAACCTCCTTTCTGTCATGGTGGCAAACAACATCGATGCAAATCTAGGAGATAAGAATTATCTTTCTCCTTTTGTTTTCGTTTGCACGGTTGGCTATTTTTTGTTTCTCTTGTGTTGCTCTCGGTTTTTTTGGGTTGGGATGTTCTGGTGCGGCTCGTTTTGGCTTGATTTAGTTAGCTATGGCTCAGTTTCTTGGATTATTTACCTACTCTATTGTGATTTTGGAATTGGCTTTGGACTATGATGAGGTAGTATGCTTGCATGCCCCGCGAATGGCCATGGCTTGGTTTGAAACCTTGGTGGTCATTTTCCTCATCATAATTTTTTGGACTTTTACTTTGGTGAACCTGATGTTAGAATCTACGTGATTGCCTCTGTTTTCTCCTTGGATGGCCCAAGCCTGACAACTAGGTGGCGGTCTGAATCTAGTTGGTTTGGGATTTTTCTTTTTCATTGTCTTATTCTTGTTGTTTGGCTGGACACTAACTTTTTATCATCTCACTATATTTATCTTATATGGGGCTTCTTTTTTGGGCTTGTGTTGTAATGCCTGTTTTATCTAATGAAATTTTCTTTTAAAAAAATACGTCTGAACGGTCACGATAAAACTAATAAGCAACATTGCTAAGTGCTTCGAATTATAAGTATAAGAGTGACCTAATTATCAAATTATTTGTTCTTTAAGTTGTTAATTTTTTTAATTAAAAAAATAAAGAAAATAATAATAATAATAAGTTGTTGATTTTTTTAATGTAAATGTACTTTGTAATATAATCATAATGCATGATTATTAATAAAACAAGATATTTTTATCCCCAACAAAACTACTTCTTACAGCAAATATAAAATATTAATCCGTTTATTAAAAATAAAATAAAAGAACAAACCATTCATTTTTAAAACTTTACTAACCTGCGGTGAATTTAAACTGCCACTGTCAAACACAGTTTTACTTTGCTGAAAGCAAAAAAATTATTAATTAAATTAAATAAATAAACATTTTTTATCCAAACGTCAATTGGTATTTTAGTTAGAGAAATCGTTATTATTACGTTTTTTTCTCTTTTGAGAAGCCCGTTAAAAAAAAATAATAAACGGCCAGAGAACAATACCTTATAAATATTATGATCTTACTATTTCAAATACTATACTCATATCCAAAAAAATTTAAAAAAGAAAAAAAAATCGAAAACTTGATAAAAATATCCTAATTATTATACTCAATGCGCGAAAAATCTTGACGCATTCTAGAAGAGCATTTTTAGATGCTGAAGAATACGCCGAACATTTCTGCTTATTCTTCAGTGCGCCAAAACTTTTGGCGTTTTCAACCAACACGCTACAGCTTCCCGTGAATTTGCTCCTAAAATTTCGCACCCTATATGCTCCTTCCGCTAAATCTTGCTAGTTGCGTTCTCCTTTCTAAAATTTTGCCTTGTTTAGAGTTGCTATAATTTTTTAGAAATTTTTTTATAAAAATAGTTTTGAAATTGTTGTGGAGAAATAAATTTTTTAAAAATAATTGTAAATATTATGAATATTTAAAAAATTCAAACGACAATATTTTATAACTCTCAAAGTAGCAAAAAATATTTATTTTTTTTTTTAAAAAAGCAGCCAAAAAGTAGCAAAAAACTGTCATAAAGCATCCCCACGTAAGGCCTAAGGGATCTAATTTTTCCAATGTCAAGGTATGAATTTTATATTAAAAAAATCAATTTGAAAGTGTATAAAATTATTTTAAAATTTATTTACAGCTTAACAAAGCCTTAATTTGAGAGAAGTCTTTATTTTCCAAAAAAAAAATGATAATTTTGCTATTTTCATTAATAACTTTTATCAATATATTTTGCCTTTTATAGAATTTCTGAATTAGCAAGCCAACTGCTAAAGAAATGAATAATCTAGTAGCTCAACAACTTAATTATTCTTTAAAAAATAATAGATTAATTAGTAATTATGCTTACAATAAGAAAATCCTTAGGACAAAAAAGTTACAAATTAGTTATAATCACAGTGTTGAAATTTTGTTAAAGATAAAATTTTGTTTTTAGTTCAATCATCATAGACTCATAACTTAGGTTTCATTTCGGACGGCTTTTTTACTGCTTCTAAAAGTAGCTTTTTAATACAAAATTCTAAACTACTTTCTTAAAGCTATTTTAGGCTTCATTTGGGACAGCCTTCTTACTGCTTCTTAAAGCAGCTTTTTAATAAAAAATTTTAAATTTTTACTAAAAAACTGCTTTAGGAATAAGTAAAAAAGCCGTCCCAAACTAAACCTTAAGAAGCAATAAAAAAGTAGTCTCAAACAAATTCTTCATTATATATATCATAAAAATTTGGTGAAGGAATTCACATAATTGCATAGCAAATCATAAATAATTTGATTGAAAGCACTATTTTTTGTTCATGGCAGAATAAGAAAAGGGGCAAATCAAAGCTATTGAAAATACTGTAGCTGTGATTTACCTTCAATTATTTGATAGAACTATATTAGCTTTGCTATTCGAATTAAAATAAAAATTCAGAGCTCTGAGGGCTTATGGATTGCCAGATTGGAGGCATGCAAAGTGAACAATTTTGCAATAAGAAAAAGTTGAAAATGATATAGTTTGAATTTGATGGAGATGAATTTTAGAATTTTTTTTTTTATTGAGAATTAAGAATTGAAATATTAAAAATTTATTTATTATTGATATATCGCATTCGCCCTACAGAAAATGTAGAAGTTGAAATTTATTATGATCAAATTTTGGTAAAAATATCTTAACATATTAGCATCATCGTAAAATTTTGGTCAAATATTATTAGATAATTAATAATTGACTAAATTTAATGCTTTGATGACATTATAATTGAGTGATTTTGAGCTAGTTGAATTTCTATCATCCGTATGCTCGTTTTGACTATGAGCTTGCACGATTCAGAGATCATTTGGTGCTTCAATTAATATTACAAAGTTTTTAACCATGCTTTTAAGTGTTTAGTTTGAGCTCATTTGAAGTTGAATTGAATCAATTTTAGTGTCATGAGTTCATTTCATCAAGGCTTTCAGTTTGACTGTGAATTTGTTGAAATCTGAGTTCGAATAGCCCCTAAATTTTACTCGAAAATTTTATATTTCAAATATTACATCAAAATTCATACTTGATCGGATGAATTATCTAGTGATATAATAATAATAATAATAATAATAGAGAAATTTACATACATACCACTTTATAACATCCTATTTACATATCTAACACCCTAAATTTTAATATTACATGCATACCATCCAATATTATTTTAATATCAGATACACCACTTATATTTCTTTCCTACCACTCATATATTTCATTTCTACCACTCCTATTTGATATGAAAATGAACTATGAGGGTATGTATGCAATATTAAAGTTTTAGATGTTAAATATATAAATAGAATAGTATTAGATGGTATGTATGTAAATCTCTCATAATAATAATAATAATAATAAACTTCTTACATTCCTTAGCACAACAGTTAAAAAGGAAGAAATTTTACTTTATATATCTTATGATAGTTCTAGTTGAAGCAATATATTAATTAATTATTTATTTTTTGCAGAAATATGATGAGAATATCATTTCAAATCAAAATGCCTCTCTAGGTAAACAACTTATTGAAGTCCATCATGAATAATATATGTTCAATTCTCATTCAAATGTGGTTAGAACCCCATTCAAATGAAGTTCTAACCATGCTTAATAAAAGAGGAATTGAACAAGGTTTGAGCAAATTTTAACTAGTTTTGAACTATGGTTAAACAATGTTAGAAAATGAAAGCTCGACTAGAAATAATATATGAACTAGTTTTGAGCAAGGTTCAAAAATATTTCTACTCGAGGTAGGCTCTCAGTATCCTATTTCTGAATTCAATTATGATGTTTGTATGACTAGATTTGGAATAACATATGGTTTTCTTAAGTTTGATAATTTTTTTTTATCGTGTAAATTTTGGTATGTTGTAGAATTTCTCATTCCGATTATTTTGCAGTAGGAAAGTTGAATTTCTCTAGTCGGTTTTATTTGTACGTATTATTGAGTTTTTTCTTATGAATGTGACATTTCCGATATTGGTTACACTTAACGAAATGCTTCAAAATGACATTTTACACGTCCTCTTTGCATGATAATCTAAATGTTAAACGTTGAGTATGTGTGCAAATTGTACATTTTTTAACTCAAAAAATGCAGTACAATCCAGAAATTTTCATAATCATGTTCAATGTTGTATATAAATGTCAAATATGTTATTATATGCATGTGCATATTATGTTCATATGACAAAAGTTCTATATAAGTTCTGCTATTTGGATCCTAATTTTTGTTTTATTTTGTGATGTTTCTATTTTTTACTCAGTCTATTTTTATTGTCGGTGTAAGAGATGTTCAAATGAAGGAGGATTAATTATTATGTGCGGGTACTGAACATCATCCGGAGGCCAACCAGAATGTGTCATATCACTCTTTGCTCAGTACGTGGCTCAGTACTACTCGATACTGCGGCTCGGTACCGTTGACGAGATGCGTTCTGGTTGCTCTCTGGATGACTTTTTGCGTCCAATCCTCACACAAAATAATTTCTTCCAAAGTAGTTATAACTTATAAGTGGATGTGAAGTTATTTTGCATTGCATAAATACCATATTCATTAATAGAAAATATTTTGCATTGCATAAATAGCATATTTATTAATAGAAAAAATATATGATATTAGCTGTAGAAATAAAAAATGGAAAACAAAATTGTTCTCCCTCCCCTTTTATGTGTTTCCTTCTCCCACTAATTTCGAAAATGGAGTGCTTGGATGTGCTGCCCTGGTTTTTTTAAGAAGCTCCATTTTCCTTTATGATCTCGTATTCCTCTCGCCAGCGCTAGGTTGGCGGGGCAGTTGTGAACCTGCTCCTGGTGCTTCTGCTCGCCGCGGTCGAGATCAGATCTGTGCCATTCGTGGCATTGTATTCTTCCTCTGGCCTTTCTCTTCCCTTCCATGCCGCCATAGGAGCCTCTCAGCTCGCCTGAGTTCAAAGGTTTCCTGTGCCCTTTTGCTGTTTTAATGTTTTATGTTCTATTTGTTTTGGTTTCTTCTGAATTTGCGGTTAGCTTTTCGATTCTTCTCGAGAAAGGTAAAAGCTGCGGCCTTTTTTTTTTCTACCTTTTTTTCTTCTTTGACGTGTCCCAATCTTTTCCTTGCTAGGTTATCGGTGGTGCTTTTTCCAAGAGTCATCTGCAGGTGTTTTCTTTGTTTGTTTCTCTTTCAAGAGCCTCTTAGTATCATTTGGCTCTGGCATTTGTGAGATGCATCTTTTTCTTGATTTTGCTCACGTGCTGCATTATCGAGAAGCTTCTTGAGGTTGAAGGGTGCGTGTTTTTTTTTTTTTTTTGGAGATATTTCATGAGTCAAGGAGGTGGTGGTGGCGGCTCTCCACCAGATTCGGCTCGTTATGCTCCTTTTGACTCTATAACTAGCAGTTTTCACATGAAATCTGTGACCATGGCCTCATCTTCTTCTCAATCTCTGGCTACTGGAGCCTCAGAATCTGGCATTGGCGACACTGTGTCCACCGATGAGAAGCGGTTCAGCCAGGACATTAGTAGGATGCCAGATTTCCCTGCTCGGAATATAAGTCACAGACGTGCTCAGTCGGAGATTATTAGCCTCCCAGATGATATCAGTTTTGACAGTGACCTCGGGGTTGTTGGCTGCATGGATGGCCCAGCACTTTTTGATGATACTGAGGAAGATCTCTTCTCAATGTACATTGATCTTGAAAAGTTCAATACATCTGCTGGAACTTCAGAGGAGGTCTTACAACTGGGTGATCCTTCAGGCGCCACAGCTCCTCCTGCCCCTCAACAACACACTGGGAACCTGGCATCAACTTTGACTGATAAACCAAAGTTTAGGCATCATCATAGTCACTCTTTGGATGGTTCCGCTTCAGTAAAATCAGAGCTTTTAGAATCTGGCTTGGAGCATGCAGACACAAAGAAAGCTATGTCAGCTGCCAAGCTTGCTGATCTTGCCCTTGTAGATCCAAAGCGAGCTAAGAGGTTAGCTTTTAACTCGTTATGCTATTTAGAAATCTGCTCAAGTCAATGCATTTGGTTGCTCTTGTTAGATGGAATTACAGAATGCTCATTATTTTCTTCAGTGTGAAAATTTACATTACATGCGGAAAACATCCCCTTCTCAGCCATTCCATTTTCAAAGGACTTCATTTAATGCATTTGTAAAGAATTTCAGTGATGCTAGATGTGTTTCAGTGCACCGCCCATGTTATATATCAGGTTTCAAATAGATTTTTCATTTATAAGAACATGAGTGGCAAGGACTACAAAAAAAAAAGTAAACTTACTTTAATGCAATGATTTATATGATTTGGTCATTAAAAAGACCAAAGAAACATTGTAAGGTGATGAAGATCCTTTAATGTACCTTACAATTTTACTTGATGGATGAAATAACTCAAGAATACCTCTTCTAGATTGGAAGAATATAAATATATTAGGTTGACTAGTTCTTTGCAATGGTGATTTGCCTGCAGTTCAGAGAATTTTAAGACCATTTGTTTTGATGACCTCTAGAACACTTTTGAAGCCTTTGTTTGGTTTGATTAATGCATAAAATTAGCAAACTAGAAACCTGTTGATGGCAAGCAGTGAATCAATTGAAATAGCTGAGTAAATTTTCTACGCAAATGAATCTAATTTTATTTTATAATCCGGGTTTGATTCTGAATTTAGCATCAATAGATGGCTAAAATTTCTTAAACTATGAGCATATTTATTGTTTTATAAAATAGATAAACGTGGTGGCATAAGTTGCACCTATTGTTGCTGTGTACAAGAACATAAGTTACTGTTTCTGATTTCATTTTGCCAGGTGCTTATTACTAACGTTTGGTTATTTTCTTGACTTGTTAAAAACATTTTTGTAAAGAAATAAAAGATACAATTAACAGTTTTTATGTTGAATTGATTCATTTGGGACTTTTTTCTATTTCTTTTGTAAGCAGCCTCTTTGAAATTACCATTTCTACTAGTGCCACACTTCTTCTATGACTTGAAGTCTTATACATTTATTCCGCAATGCCAAAAAAACCAAGCCCTGTTAACCTTAGTACTTGAATAATGTGATGATTTAGTTGCTATATCAGAAGAAACAAATTACCATGAACATATGCATGTCGGTTGAAGACATTATTTTCAGTTTTTTTTTTTCAATGAAATACAATCTTATAGTGAGAATTTTATTTTATATAAAGCTTTAAAGCCTTCTCCGCAAGCATGCATATATTGTGAGAACAATTTCCTTGAGTAATTTAACTTGGATAGCAAAGCAGGTAGATACCTTTTTATTTCTTATAAATAAAAGGTTACTGGCCTTTGGAATCACCTGTTAAATTCTCGCGTAGGTGATCATTTTAAGTTATATATATATATAACTTTATTTTATATAAAGCTTTAAAGCTTCAATTGCAAAGAGTTTTCATATTTTTTTCTTATACTTTTTTCATATTGCTTACTGCCCTTTCATACTTCATTTATAGTTATATTCTCTTTGATGTAAACCTGTCCTGCACAAACTATTTGTGTTCCGATTGGGTAAGACCCTGATTTGCATAGTTGTGTCTATCCAGATTTTAATCAAATATCTTCAGAATTCGGATCAATTTGAACCATAATCCTCCCATACCCCAAATATTATTTATGTTTGGCAAGTAAAAATAAAGGGAAGATGATAAGAGGATGGGAAGTAGATTTTGTTCTCGGAATTAAAGTTTCAATGCTTGGTCTTGAATATTGTATGAACCAACAATCTAGATCAATCATTATATATATATATACCTGCGCTCCTTGTTATGTAGGATCAAATGCAAATATACTATGTGAAAAAATTATGTGTTTTAATTATCTTAAAAATTGTTGATTAGTGATCCAATGTCCAAATTGATGCATGCAAAAATTAGAACAACCCCTAATTTTTGCAAGCAAAAGAAAACTCTTCCTAGGACAATAAAAAATTACATAAAATACTCAAATTAGACAAAATATAACTTTTATATTATAAAGAAAGACACTTACACACTTATGAAAATAAAACGTCACATACAACTTCCTAAAGTTGCATTTCATCCATTGCTTTGAGAAGAAGGATACATGTGGAGTGGAAACCATGGAGAGAAGAAGGAGGTAAGAAGCCAAGATGAAGAGAAGGCATAGCTCGCAAGCTATCCTAGAAGAATGAGAAGGGGATACATAGCTCGCAAGCTATCAAACAAAACCCATAGGTTTTCTTCCAAAAGTTATCACCATAAACTCTTTTTTTTCATACAAAACATCTCCTATTTATAGAAGAAAAGAGAGCAGCCAAACAACCCCAATTAACTCCAAAAATAGCACCCAAAGAGCCACAAAAAGGTTAGCATTTAATCCAGAAAAGCACCTGAAAGGCAGCACAGAGAACCGGGTAAAAGCAGCCCACGGGAAAGCAACCAGGGAAGAAACCGAAAAGGCAGCACAGGGGACCGGACCCAGCACCCAACAAAGGGAGGTAAAGCAGCCACGTGACCAGCACCTGGAGGAAATCGAAGGGGCAGCACAAGAGACGGAACAACAGCCAAGGGAGCCGAACTAGGAGGGAAAACCAAAGAGACCAAGGGAAGGGGAAAAGGCAAAGTTCCAACTCCAAATAATGAGCTTTCAAGTGCAATTACGCATCCAAATAATGAGCTAAAACATCAACTCAAACAATAATGAGCTATAATTAAGTAGCTCCCAACAATTCAGCTCAAAATCAAAGCAGCCAAGGCTCAACCCGAAAAAACAACAACTGCCCAAAAGACCAAAAAACCCAAGTAGCTAGCATACCCAAAGATTGCCAAGTTCAAGAGACAATGGAAATGAGTAGAGCTTATCTATTTGTATGTGTGTGTGCATGCACTCTTGTCTTTATGTTTTTGTTTGGGTCTTCAAATTATTGGGATCCATTTTTACTTGACAACAACAAAGATAGTTGAATCGATTAAGGCTTCGTTTGGGATGGCTTTCTTTCTGCTTTTGAAAGCAGAAAGAAAGCCGTCCCAAACGAAGCCCAAGTCTTATTCGTTGGCCGGATCAAAACAAACCATTTACACAGGCAATGGCCTTCACCAAACCTACTTCTCCTCTCCATAATAACCTAACCCTTCTGTCTTGACTACCAACATGTAAATGGTTTGATGGATTGATTAAATTGATAACCTGGCCATACTCTATTTTCTTCAATTTTTTTTTCCTGCAGATATCTACAATAACAACCACAACATCATCAAGCCTTTGTCCAACTACGTGGGGTCGGCTACATGAATCTTTTTTTTTTTCTATTGTGTCATGTTAAATGTCAAATTCTCATTTAAATCTAATAAAGAAAGACTATTTCTAATATTTTCTTACCAAGTCTTTTTAGGTCTACTTCTACCTTTCTTAACATAAGTCAAATCTAATATTGATATTAGGGTCTGACATTGCTACCTGTTTTAGTTTCAATGTGACCAAAATGGGCCAATTTCTTAAGGCAGGCTATTTTAAATATTCCAACTTCTACTCTTTAAGTTATAGCATTTATTGCACTGGGAACTAAAAGGCCTTCCCCTCCCTCCTTTCGTTTCATTAACTTTCACCAGCAAATGATCAAGTTCTCTTCATCTATTTTTTTCTTCCAGTCTTCCTTTTAATTTTTGCTGCTGCCATGATCACGACTTATATATGATTTCGCCATGCTATATTCTTCCCAAAACTTCCCTTGTAATCCAAGAATCATCCAATTTGCTCCTTGGTTTCTATCCATTGCCCAAACGATAGTGAGGACAAGTGCAAATCTGACTCCATGCCAACAGGTAATAAAGCAAGATGGGATTTTAAACAGAATAAAGCTTCCAAGAAAGTGCTTTGTTTGATCTTTTTCTACTCTTTTGAACTTCCATTTTTCCTCTTCTATGTTAACTTGTTGACTAACTATACCTGCCTCTGGCTGCACCATGTTGGACTTTTAAGGATTTAGGAGTACAATAGAACAACCAGCACAGGTTGCCTAACCATACCTTTGCCTTCCTACTGTATAATAAGGGAGCATTAGTAAGTTTGATGATGGAATTCTATCTGTGCTACTTTTCATTGTTTATCCTTATATAACAGAATAGAGTAGTATCACCAAATTGTTTTGGTTGGATTTACAATGCCAGAAAGAAGATTTTTTTCTCTAATTTCCATCACAGATTTTATCTGCTGTTGCATCAAAAGAATTTTTTTTAAGACTTTGATACTGTACTACTGTATTGATTACTTTCACTCATCTGAGAGATGTGATTCGTTTTGTAAAATTATACTTCCACCATATGCTCACTGACGACGATCTATACAAATGCTAGAATTTGGGCAAATCGGCAGTCTGCGGCTAGATCGAAGGAAAGGAAGATGCGTTACATTGCAGAGCTTGAGCGAAAAGTTAAGACACTTCAAACAGAAGCAACCACACTGTCAGCTCAGTTGAACATGCTACAGGTTTACATATCAATATCACATCAGTAATTTTGTTGCAACTGTTATTTTCAATCCTCTCATAGAGTACATAATTCTCTCCGTATGATCAAAATGCTATCACATTGCATGTTGATAATGAATTGACTCTATTCTCTGCTTCTATATGTAATTATTGAAGACTATATTAACGGTCTATACATTTAGAGTAAATATAAAATGTGATTTTCTTAAATAAAAAGTTATTTATGGCTCCGAATGTTGGCCATTAAAAGAGAAACGTAATACTAAGTTAAGTGTTGCAGAGATGAGGATGCTTAGGTGGGTGAGTGGCTTTACCCTTAGAGATAGGATATGAAATGAGCATATATGTGAAAAGGTTGGAGTAGCTCCAGTGGAAGATAAGATTAGAGAGAGTCGCCTTAGATGGTTTGTCACATTAAACGGAGGCCTTTCGATGATCCGGTTAGGAAAGTTGAGGTATTAGATTTGACTTATTTTAAGAAAGGTAGAGGTAGACCTAAAAAGACTTGGTTAGAAAATATTAGAAATGATCTTTCTTTATTAGATTTAAATCAGAATTTGACGTTTAATAGGACATAGTGGAGAAAAAGGATTCATGTAGCCGACTCCACGTAGTGGGACAAAAGCTTGATATTGTTGTTGTTGTTGAAATAAAAAATTATATTTATTTTTATCTGGATTTTTGGATATTACAGAATTCACATTTTAAGCTATCATATGCATATTGGAAACTGCAATTTGGGTTTTTATTTTTTTATTTTTTTTTTATTTGCATTATTCCCTGATCCACCATGCTTGTTAGATTGGTTGATGAAAGATGCGTCTTGTATGCATGGATCATGACAAAAAAACACACCAAAACCGCCCAAAGAAATTGGCCATAAGTTTCTCTCTAAGGCTTTGTTTGGGACAGCTTTCTCATTGCTTTCTAAAACAGGTTTTTAGCACAAAAAATTCTAATTGCAATAAAATATTTAACTAAAAAATTGCTTTATAAAGCATTACGAAATCTGTCCCAAACGAACCCTAAATCTGATTTGGCCAGCCCAGTGGGCATCTTCTGATGCCAATTAAAATCAGGTTCACGCCAGGACAGGTTGCTGCGGTACTGCCAATTGTTAGATCTAATTGAACCATAGGACCTTATTAGCCCTGAATAATTTGCAATTAATTGTAAGTGGTGAAAATTTTTAAGATTTGAAGCATTTAAATCAGGATCCTGTGAAATTACAAAATTGTCGTCTAATCCAATATGTTGAGCATATCATAGTGATTTTAAAATTAGTTTTTTAACATATTTACCGTTAGAACTTGTGAACTTTTAAAAACTGGTTGGCTGAACTGGAAATGTGGAGCTTGTGGTGAAGATTTGCTATTTTGGAAAATAAAATCGATCTTTTTTAATGTGTGGACATATGCTAGCACTGAACTTTGCCATCTATATGTTCTGAAATAGATAACCTAAATCATTTTGTTAGAAGGCCAAATTTTAAATTTGAAACTGAAGATCTGCATTTGGAGTAGACTCTTTTGTGCTTGTTTAGTTTTGTTTGTGCTTTTAGAAACATTTCCTTTTGCTTTGTTAAATGTTCTTTACATTACAAAGTTCAACTTGTCAAAGTGTAATATATTTCTTATGGAGTTTTATGATTCATTGCAATCGCATGGTACAGAGGGACACCAATGGGTTGAGTGCTGAAAATAGTGAGTTGAAGCTACGTTTACAAACCATTGAACAACAGGTCCACCTGCAAGATGGTAAGGTTTTTTGTGCATTTTGCATGATAGCTACCCATTGTGTCCATAAAGCATTATCATATATTAAATACTGCATATATATAAGTTTGCGCCATATATATATAGCATTTTACTTGTATATATTATCTTGCCATCTTCCTTGTATTCAGCTTTTATCTGGTAGCCTTCATTATTATATATTTTTTCTAATAACACCTGTTCTTTCATTTTAAAGTCATTAATTACAATGCTCATGTTGACTAACATTATCAATGAATTTTGTGAGATGCAAAGATTGTTAAATTTGATGTTCCACTTGGGATCAAATTTTAGTGAAATTATTCTGTACGGATACAGATGCCGTTCGGAGGCGAATCATAGCGCGCCACGTCACCCATTTGTTGTGTACCGTGGTTGTGTACTAGTTGATGTGGCGCGCTCTGATTCACCTCCGAAAGGGCCGGTGTCTGCACAAAATTATTTCTCCAAATTATAAGGGCCTGTTCGGGGTACCTTTTTTTAGAGCTTTGTTTTTCAGACTGTTATCACAATTAGATTTAGCTATAGCTTTTAAGTTGCTTTTCAGAAATTTCTTTTATAATCAGATAGATGTTTGATTGAAATGATCTTTATTCTTAGCTGAATTTCTGGTATCATTTCAACAGCAGTAAATGACGCAATGCGTGAGGAAGTGCAGATTTTGAAATTAGTCACCGGACAGATGACACCAAATGCATCAATGATGAACTTTGAGCCATCTTTTGGAGCCAATCTGCAATTATATAACCATAATCAGTCAATGCAATCTCTTATAGCAGCTCACCAACTTCAGCAGCTCCAAATCCATTCCCAGCATCAGCAGCAGTTCCATCCACGCCAGCAGCAGCAACAGCAACAGCAGCCGCTTCCTGCAGAAGTCAGGATGAAAGGAACAATGGTGTCTCAGACCTCAAGAGAGGGCATTTATGAAGCCAATAATACTAACAAGGAGTGATACAACTTACTTGAAGTCATTAGCTACTACTTATATTGTAACTTGCACTATCTTTTTCCATTTTGGCCGTAAAGTTTCCAAACAATATACAGCTATTCCATGCATATCAAGAAATTTGTTTCGGCTGAAATATTTACTGATGTTGATGGCCTCAGGTATAGCCTGTGAATTATGGTGATGCTGTTGTGAAAACATCTGAGTTTTCTGATTGTGATTCATCTTCATGTGAAATATGGTGGTTTTTTTATTTATTATTTAGAATCTTTTGCGATAGTTTTTTTATTGTTTTGTTTTTGAGGCTGTAGTCATAGTTTCATTTGACTGTTATTTTCTCATTATTTTTTAGAAATGTTTTATCATGGGAAATTGGTTTTTTGCAACCAGAGATATTAATGTGTGGTAGCATTAAAAAACAACTATTCAATTTCCTTAAAAAAATGTATATTTATAATATTACAGTAGCTTTTTAAAAAATTATTTTACCTATAATAGCTTTACAATCAATTTTATAAAACGTCACAATAGTATCTGAGTTTGGGACGATCTTAAATCACTATTTTTTTTTGCTTTCAAAAGAGTTTTGTATTTAAAAACAACTTTACTTAACAATAAAAAAACCTTCCTAAGCAAAACTTTTGTCACACTCCAGTTGTTTGATGGGAAGTGTTTGTAGGAATTTAGGAAAATACTTAGCTTAATTTTGATTTTAGCAATGGCAGAAAATCAATGACAAGAAAATTAGGAATAGAACATATAAGAACCTTTTTTATTGAAAGTTTTTTTGAAAGAAATAAATAAGATATAATGAATCTTCAATTTGAGAAGAAGATTTGGCTCTCCTAATTCTTATCCGGGGGATAGAGCCCCAACAATCTTAGAGAACTCTCAAATTCAATAAACATAGCATAACATAACCCTAACCCTAGGGTGAAAATTATAATTAAAACAAAATACAATCACCTAATCTCTAAACAGCCCTTTACTTTGAATTTTCTCTCTCAAACTTGTCCTTAGTTAATCTTTCATTGACTGCTAGGCCGCACCAAAGAATCCCGCCCACTGTTGGGCGGAATTTTTGTTCCGCCTGATGTATGTATGAATCGATTCAGGGTGAACTGGTCTAACACTGTTCCATAAGTGGAATGGGTGATAATTGTTGAGGCATTATTTATGTATTATTATTATTATTTTATTTTGGAAAACCTGTTTGCCAATGAGTTGGTTCTGATCTTTATTAATGCACAGATATTAGTGGCAGCAATCATGGAATCACATTTTTTTAAAATTTTTTTGGGAAGTTTCTGATTTTCTCTCCTTCATATAAGGATGTATTTTATTTACCACTTTGTGGTCTATTTCATGATTATCTGGACATATATACCTTATCAGAAGATGTCTTTAAAAAGGAAATTAATGCTGAAAGATTTTTCTGCTTTTCTCTGTTCAAAAACTTCCTCTCCTTCATCTAAGGATGTCTTTATTCAAAGAAAGTAAGAAAATACATTTAATTGTTTGCACTTTGTCTTTGCTTTCTTTTGTGGGCAAAGTTGCACTTCATAAAACATAAAAGTGTGTTGAACTCTATGCCAATCATCCTCTTTGTGAGCTATCTTTTGCCCTAATGTTATTATTATTAAATGGGAGAAGCTTTTTAATAGGTTTTTTTTTTCTTTTCTTTTTGGGAAGCCCATGATAATAATAGAAAAACTCTTTGTGTTCATTCCTATGGATTATGGAAGGTGAATTTGTTTGATCACTTGTTGAATACTAGTGTCAAAAAATAACTCGACCCATCAACTTGATTAGAATCCAAACTGAAAAATTTGGGTTCAGATTGACATGTTTAATAAACAAGTTGGATTTGGGTTTGAAATTATGATCCATTTATTAAACGGTTTGGGTTCAAGTTTATTCATCAACTTGATCGAAATGACCCATTTAAGTTATTTTTTTTCATAAATTTATTTCTTTGTTGGTATGATTATATTATTTTTTATTAATTAATATAAAATAATTATTAAAAAGTTATATTTTAAAAAAAATCAAAGCGTGTTTTGTGTTGGATCTTTAAGTTTTGAGTTGGTCGGCTTCGGGTCTGCATCCACATTTTTTACTTGTTTATTAAATAGAATGTGTTTGAGTTGATTGGACTCAGGTAAGGTAAATTTCAATTAGGACCCTAACCTGACCCATTGACTCTTTTTGTCATCCATTTTGCTAAGTACTGATGCTATTTAAGTCACTATAATAATTCATAATTGATATATCATCAAAAAATTATCTTGATCGGGCACGAATCTCGAGGCAAAAGTCAAATTGGAAATTTTAAAAATTAAATTCGGGATCATCTGAACTTCGATTTTAGCAAACTTATAGTTGAACTGAGCGTCTTGAAAATACAAACCCAACGACACTAAATTCGACTCAATCCGAGTCCAAATCAAGGACTCAAAGCATTGTTGGAAGCTTCAAACCATAATTTGGGTTACCAAATGGTTTCCAAACATAACGTGCTTATAGTTGCATCGAGCGGCTCGACGAGACAAATCAAACGAGCCCAAGATTACCGAATTCTAACATCATTAAAACCTTCAAATGTCTAACGAGCAGTCCACGATCAAGGGATTTAATATCGGCCATCCATCCGAACCACTCCACCTTTGCCCTTGATCCTCCTCCTATTTAAGGGTCATGCAATCCTCAAAAAACTATAAATAGCCCCTCATTCTCTTGAGAGGGGACCCAAGCAAGAAGAAGAAGAGAAGAAGGAGAAGAGAAGAAGAATAGGAGGAAAGAAACTCGTCCTCGACCACCGCCGGAATTCTGCCCGACTTCCACGGGACGCCGAAACACAGCCCAAGTGATGCCAGAATTCTGCCCGACTTTCAAACAACGCCGGTATTCTGCCCGTTCTCCAAGTGATGTCTGAACTCTGCCCGACAATGTAACTGGATTTCAATCAAGAAGTGATTCATTGTAATATGATCACTCTAACTTTTACGGATGAGTCAGCATATTGTATTTCAAGAAAACACTTGTAAAACTTTTTCAACTAGGAGTGGCCCCGTGCTTTTTTCTCTTTCCAGGGTTTTTCATGTAAAATTTTTGGTGTTCATTCATCTTCTGATTGTGTGCTGAATATCCGTACAACGCTAAGACAAATATTTTCTAACTCTATCGCCGCGTATATTCTAGCCCGCAACAAGTTGGCGTCGTCTATGGGAAACATTATCCTATAATTTCAAATGTTGTTACAATGGTCAACAGTCATATCATTGGAGCTTCTCGCTCCAACTCCCACCAATTTATAAACCAGTCTATAAATCATAGACGCCAAATATCTGCTCTTTTTACCCTAGGAGCTAAAATGCTGCTGGAGAAGGAACCTCGGGACCTTCCGTAGAAGATATAATTCGAAAGATGGAAGAATCTCAGAACGAGATCCTTCAACTCCTGCGAGAGACTCGACAGCCAGTGTTACCACAACAGAAGGAGGTTCTTCTCCCTCAAGCTCCACCAATGGCCGAAGATGTTCAACTCAAAAATCTTCAAGTAGTGATCCCTCTCCCTCCTCCAACAAGGGACCTACAATCAGACCAAGATAACGAACTTGTTGATACAGCAAGTTCTACTCATCCTTCTCCCACAACTCGGTAACCTCGCTTTCCTCCATATCTCCCAGAAGACTTAGCCCAACCACACGTTGCTGAGCTCCCTCGCAATGCCCTACGTCATGAACTGCATAGATTAGTACGGGAAGAGTTCCCCGGATGAGATGTGAGGCAAACTCTTTGACAGAGGAACTTCTAAGAGTCATCACCTCTAACTGAAGACATTATTCAGCACCCCATTCTGGTTGAATTCAAACTACTGAGCATCGAGTCCTATGACGGAACATCTGACCCATATGAGCATATCGATCACTATAGAACCATCATGCATATCAAGCAAGCCTCAGATGCACTCCTCTTCCAGGTTTTTCCTGCCACCCTTAAAGGACAGGCTCGAACGTTGTTCTATTCGCTTCCATCCAGAATTATTACTTCATTCGTCAAATTAGCCAAAGTGTTTGTTGAACAGTTCGTAGCCAATCAAATAATTGCTAAGGATTCATCCCACCTCTTCGAGATCTGTCAAAATGAAGGAGAATCATTGAAGGAATATTTTCAACGATTTTTTACCGAGGCTCGACATATTCCAGGAGTAGATCATGAATTACTGAGAGGGATCTTTCTTGGAGGCATTCGTCCTAGCCCTTTCTATTCGACACTCATGGGATATTGTTCATTCATATACCAACCTGATTCATCATATGGAGGCACAAATCTCAACAGATGAAGCTATAAATGCTACCAAAAAATAGTTTGAGCAAACAAATGTAAAGCACAAAGGTGCACCATGGATGTATATTTCATTATTGCAGTAAAAAAAATAATGGAAGAATAGCCTGCCTCCTAAACATCCATTGCCACGGTAAGGATTTCGACAAGAGGTAGAGTATACTCCACTCAACGCATCCCGAGCAAAATGTATTGATGGTCGTTCGAGATCAAAATATACTGAAATTGCCGAATCCTTTGAAGCCGAATACAGGAAATCAAGATCAGTAATGTCACTTTCATCATAGTCGTGGTCACACTACCGAAGCCTGTAAGTAACTCAAGGATGAGATTGAAAGACTTATCCGTCATGGCTATCTTTGATAATTTATTCGAGATCCACCTACCCGAGAGGAAGCTCATCTTGCTGGAGGGCAAAATCAACAACAACAAAGACAACCATTGAATAATATTCAAATTGTTGGTGAGATTAAATAACTACGCACTTTGTGCATTTGTATTAGTAATACTACTTGTCTTATTTCATCGTGTTTCTTTTATGTTAAATAGGGTGTCACTTTGACATCCCTAATGTTGTGTTATCCCCGTACATATATATTATGTGTTGAGTATATTGTAACTTGTATATTCTTAAGTCATACTAGGGACATATTGTGTTATCCTACATGACATAGTAATGTGTTGTTCACTCCGTTCTACTATTGTCTCATTAAAAAAAAATGAAGGTGCAAGTTGTAATAACCGGAAATATTCAGGTATTGGTTAATAATTAAATATTAATAATTTTCTATATTAATATGTGGGTTAAAATAATTATTAGAGATATCTATAGGAAGCATTGTAATACAACTCTTGGAAACAACTCTTGGCAAAGGCGGTTTGTAAGAGGATGGTTAGAAGCTGGGGCCCACTGTCTAGAATTTTTCTATATATCGTGCATATCTCATGTGCTTGCGTTTTCACGGGAGAAAGAAAAGGGCGTTGTAGTGGAGAAGGATTTTCGCATGCCATTTATCAGTACTCATGGAGATGAAGAAAATCGCAAGCAAGCATGGTAATGAAGGGTGATTTAGTGCAGAAATTTCTGAAGATTTCTGTTGCTGTCTTGTTCGGCCTGTAGAAGGCTGTTGCATAGAGGATCTAGGGTGGAGTTGGTATAGCGTATGCAACACTATAACAATTCTTGGCAAAGAAAATTTTCAACAAGGTGATTACTGGAGGGCTGCATATACTTTCGGCTCAGTGCATGGATCAATTCAACATAGTGTTGAAGGAAGATTTGCATGTGGCTAGTGGCGAAGGAAAACAACAGTAATGGTAAGTGAGAAGAAAACTTATTTGTATATAGTAAACTTGTAACAAAGATTTATTGTGATAATAATGAAATGGTGTAATGACAGGAAGTGGGAAGTACAAGTGCAAACTATTTGAAGAAACAATAAAGGGAAGAAATAGAGAATCACTACAAGAAAACAGCTCATTTCCGACGTAATTTCCGGCGGAAATAAATTCGTCACAAATTCCGGCGGATTTTCGACTGATTTTTTTTAGCAAATTTCTAACACATTTTTTGACTGGTTTTCCGACGGATTTTTTCCGACAACATTTCCGGCGGAATTTCCGACGGAAATTAAAAAATTAAGTTATATTTTAATTACTTATTATCAAATTAAATTATAAAAATAACTTAAATTATAATTTAATTATTTAATAACAAAAAATTAAATGTTTTAAATTAAATCTTAAATTATAATAATTTTTTATAATTATTTATTTTGTTAAATTA
>NW_021319910.1:665623-688820 GCF_001605985.2 Dendrobium catenatum
GTCTTTTTAACCATTACAAGTAGACTCAAAAGGTGAAAATCAAAAGTACAGACTAACTCAACCCTAAACCTACGCAATCCTGAACGTGGCTCCTTCTTAATCGTCCGATCTTCGATTCTTGAAAAGTTAGAAGCAACAAGTAGTCCAAGAGAAATAGTGTTTGTCAATCATCAAAACATAAGACATAAAAAAATAGGTTTGCAACAGTTATTGTTGTTCTTTGACATCAAAACTATTTTGTAGGTACCGAATGGCTTATGATGGAGCTATTTCAACACTTCCGGGGAAGGAACAATGGTCTATACCAACTGATGGCAACTTTGTTTGTCCACCTATTACAGTAAGACCTTGTGGACGACCAAAGAAAAGACGCATTAAGAACTTTTTGGAGGGTGCAAATAAATCAAAAATAAGTCACAAATGTGGTCGATGCCATTCTTAGGGACACCATAGAAATACTTGCAAGGAACCTATAAGTTTTAAAGGAGATGATAATCAGACTGATTTTGCTTCAAAATTACCCATTCGACGCTCCAATTACAATTCTGATCTTGATTAAAACATTACATTTTGTATGACTTTTGAGTCAAATACTTACAGCTCTACTTTCATTTATATGATTTTTTTTGGTTGGGATAGATTTTTGCTTCTGTATTCTATTTTTTGTTCTATTATTTATTGAAGAATGGTAAGACTTTTGTTTTTGGTTAGGAAAGTTTTTTGCTTCAATCAGGAATTGCCCTATGTTTTATTCTGTAAATAAATGAATGCTAGTCTTAATCTCAAGCTGATTGGAAAAAAAATTTGGGGCCATGCTTCTATACAGAAAACTAATGCGCGGTTTTCGGCTGTGTATCATAACTAATAAGGAATCATCAGGACGCATTTAGAGCCAGTTTGAAATCAATTATTAAATCAATTTTCTTCTTTGACTCCACATCCATATCAGAGGACGCAATTTGCTCTCGGAGATCTTACAGGGATAAAGAATCATCTTTTTAGGAAACATGGTGAGAAGAAGTGGAAGTTTGAGAAGTGCTCAAACAAGTATGTTGTTTACTCTGATTGGAAAGCAATCAAAATGATTACAAGACAGCAAGAAAAAAAAATGGCATGTTTTTGAATAAGCATGCTTTTTATCTGTTAGAAATCATCCTTGTATTAGCATGATGCCGAATAAGTAGAACATACAAATGCTCCAATAGTAGCAATAGTAGATGTGAACGATCACAACATATTTTATAGCTCGTCAGAAGTAGTTCAAGTTTGCATTGATTGAAAAAAAATTTACATCGACTCATGCTTACATTGATTGAGTAAAAGTTATAGTGACGCAAAGTGATAATTACGCACAACTACATTTAATTACTATGAACGCTACAATAACATTAAGGAAAATCACTATGACCAACAAGATTTTTAATTGTAACAGCTCGGCTCTAACTGAAAGTACATGCATTGTACCACTTTCAGCAACGTTTGAACTGCGGGAATTGCTATCATACGGAAATTCATTAACTTCATCACACCATAGAAAATAATGGCAATCGTCTTCTGATCTATTCCGAGAGCATCTGTACTATGAGATTGGTAAGATTTAAATATTGTACATTGTAAGTTACAATGACAATATACTTTATTACTTAATTTTCTGATTGACATAGGCGAGGAACTCGAACTCACTGTAAATTGCCTTGTAGATTGCCTTCACAAAATACACAAAAAAAAAAAAAAGAAAAAAGAAAATGAAGACATGTATAAGCAAACAATTGCCTTCACATTCAATTCATTCCAAAAATACACATTGACATTTCATCAAAAACCAATTGTGCATTTTTAAACTTACAAATACAAAATAGTAAATGAAAGCTTGAGAAGTTCACCCTAAACAACTAATGCAGAAGATTTGTTACATGTTGCCAAATGGACTAAATAACAACAAAAACTTCATATGAACCAGCCCAATATAAACCTGTTAAAAAAAGGTGAAAAAAAAAACAGGACAGAAGAACCTGTCGTGTGAAAGGGCGAACGGGCCAAATGCTTAGCATGCGACGTCACTGGAGAAGTCTTTGCGGTGAGTTCGGACGGTGAAGAGGTGAACGAGGTCGGAAAGGGCGGATGTGCGAATAAGAGCGGAGTGACAAACGGGAGAGGCCAACAATTGTCACGGAAGTGTTATAAAAGCTTTAAAATGAGAGTTTGAGGTGATATATTAATAAATAGGTAACTTTAGGTGTTTAATAGGTAAATATGATACTTTTAAATGTTATACATGTAAAAATCTCTCTCTTACTTGTAATCATCTTTTAGGTTAATACACCCCTAATTTTTCAAAAAAAAAAAAAAAAAAAAACATCTCCCGTCGAGAAATTTCAATAGAAACGCGAGAGGGGGAAGATTAAAAAACGCAGTTCTTTGGCTGCGAACTCGCCGTACCCACTATCTTCTCTGGAACTCTCGTTGTGGGATGCGAAGCGGAACCACCCAAATCGAGAGAGAAAGAGAGATCATTGTCTTACGCGGCGGATGTCGTGCCCGTCACATGCTTTCGGGTACAACGGAAGTTACTGCGCATGCAATCCAGGATACTGGCAGCAGCCCAACGGGAGCTGCGCGCTGTTCTCCGGCGGCAGCGACTGGATCACCAGCTCCGGCGTCGGCTCCTCTTCCACTATCCTCACCTCGGTACTTCCCTTGGACAACATCCGCCGCTTTACACTGTCTCAAGCCGTGCTACTTGAGGCCACACTGGGGATCCTACTCGTCTGGCTCCTTTTCTGCTTCCTTATCCGCTTTGCCCCGCTCCGCAATGACAGTCATTCAATCTGGTTTCGTCTCCGCTGGTGGATTAGCCGAATCGATTGCTTCTTCTCCGCCGAGCATTGGTTGGTCAGTTCCTGTAATCCTGTTGTTATTATTTTACGTGATTGGGTGCACCCTCTTGTTTTTTGGGATAATTTTTTATGCTAGTTTGTTTTGAAAATTTTGATTTCAAATGCGTAACAGCTTTTCATCGGTGAGATTAATCTAGGCTGAATGTATAAATCTTCAAATCTTTGGGGGGACTTTTACTGTTTAGGTATTGACTCAATATCACGAATCTGATGATAAGGTATGTTTCAAGCCTCTTGTCTCAATATTATGCATGAATCGGATGTTGAAGTGTGTTTCAAGTGTGAAAGCATGAAATTAGGTTTGGTGATTTGTTTTTTACTGGCTTAGTATCCATGCCTTGATCACATTATGGGCTAGGTATCAAGTTACTTATGAAAAGGCTTAAATATGAGTTAGGTGGCTTGGCAGTGGATTGGTGGATATATGAGTGTATTTATAAAAACTTAATTCACAATGGAGCATAAGATAATCTTAAGTTCTTTTGTAAGAAGTTGAGAAGGGATTGAGAAGAGAGAGAAGAGAGAGAAGATAAGAGATAAAAAGAAAGGGAAGGAAATCACTAGAAGTTTGGTTTTATGTGTTTGAAGTATCATCTCGATGAACTTATGGTACCTTTTTGAAAAATGTCTGAAGTGATAATTTTTATGTATTTTTTTGATTGCCTTTCTTTGTTATTTCTCTTAAATTTTTTTGTTCTTCTTTTGTGAGACTTGGGTCCTTTTTTTTTAATAGGGAGCTAGCTTTGAGAAAGGCTGATAAATGTCTTTTTAATACTCCATGATTGTGGTTTTTTTTTTGCAGATCAGACCCTATCTTTTATTTTATTGATGCATGCTTGTTTAATCCTAATCATGTGAATTTTGATTTATTCTTTTGCGATTAGAGGGAAATCTTTTGATAAATGATCTACCTCCAACCATGGTTGAAGTAATTTTTATGATAAGTTTTTGGATGCTATTTGCTTCTATTGTGAGAAGTAATGAAACATTAATAGAGATTATCATACTTTGAAGAGGAAAGAGAGTTGTAAATTAGTCTTGTTCCTACATTAGTTATGCTCTTTTAATGATTGCTGAAGATGAGTGCAAAGAGCACTAGATTAGGCACTCCTTCTTCTTCAATTCTTTTGTGTTCTACTTTGGAGATATTTTTCACATATGGGCCAAATTTTGATAGGGTGCTATGTGGTCTTGATGTTTTCTTGGGGTAATAGGGGGAGAGTAGCGTCTTGATGTGGTATTGCGGTTGATCTGAGTGCGAGAGATGTCTTTTGGGGGCGACATGTGCCATCAACTTGATTGTTGATGTATCTCATGTGAAGGTTTGACTCTAGCATGGATGAATGATGATTCTCCTGATTGAGAGAGAAACTTATGGGGTTGCCCTTACTGGGGAGGTCGACTACCTGGAAGATGTGGTCGAAGCTGGTCCGCTGTGCTCCAGTGCTTAGCTCCTTCCCAGATCCTTAGCGAGTCCCTCGAATGGACTATTCCGAGAGAGGAGTGGATCATTCTTTTGCTCGACCCAAACGTAACCTACAAGAAACCTGCGAATAGATATCTGCATATGTAGTCATGAGTGTACAATACTTACAAAGACACTTCTACTATTACATATGAGATAATACATTTGCATAAAACAATACATTCACATAAAGACAATAATAAATACTCTAACTCTTGTGTTCTTATTCTTGTGATGTCATTCTAGCTTTGGATCTTCTGGTTAGACTTCACTGTTCTTGACTAACTCTATGTGGCACATTAATTTCCTTGGACACAAAAAACTCTTCTCTGAAGAGTTGAAGTTCAAGTTGTGAGCTATAAGCTCTAGTGCTAGCTTCTACAAATAATCTTTTAAGCCAAGTGTTTGTAGTGTGATCTCCGACATGGTTTACTTTATCTACAATAATGTAAATCACATCAAACAATGAGTGTTGGTTTGACACCTACAAAGCGTTATTTTATGTTCCTGAAAAGAATCATCCTGTGTATTTAGAGGTTGACTAACTTTTTTTCTGATACAAGATCTTCCACATTAAAAATGGGTTTTAGAAAGAGTGATTTTATGTTCTTGAAAAGAATCATCCTGTGTATTTAGTGGTTGACTACTTTTTTTTTATGATACAAGATCTTCCACATTAAAAATGGGTTAATGTACATGTTTTTTGACAATTCAATAACATATGCGCATTCATGCCAATTTTTTTAATAATCTTAAATGGCCCATATGCCCAGCTTGTAATTTTCTAAATATAGTGGAATGATATCTTTCATAAATGATTTTTATTAAAATATGGTCTCTTATATTGAATTCTTTAAAGGTTTTTTTATTGTTAACTTCAGCTTATGTGTTGTATTATTGACTTCTATTTGTTGTTTTATATTTTCATGAAGGCTTCGAAAATCTTATGCAAATGAAAATGTAGAATCAGAAAATGTGTGTGTGGAAATTCTAGCAAAATCAACTGACTTTCTAGGGTTGTAATCATAGATTATGCTAAAGAGTATTTTGTTGATAGCCATAGAAATTGAACTATTATCAACAAACTTAGTTGTAGGATGATGAAGATCCCAAATCTGTAAATTTTTACCCATAATACTCGTAAGAAGGTTTCCTAAAGATATGTTGACAATTTGAGTTTGACCATCAAATTGTAGGTGAAATACTAGTGAAAACTTAAGTTTTGTACCCATCAGCTTCACAATATTTTTCAAAAATATGATACAAACTTGATAAGTTTATTGGAAATAATTTTGGAAGGAATTCCATGAAGCCTAATAATTTCTTTGAAGAATAACCTCATCATATGAGATGCATCATCGGATTTAGAGCCATATAAGAAATGAATCATTTTAGAAAATCTATCTATTATCACAAAAATACTGTCATGACCCCTGGGAGTCCTAGGAAGAGTAAATATAAAATCCATGGAAATATCTTGCGAAGACATAAATAAAATTGATAAAGCACAATTTTTCCAGCTTTCTATTTTGGGCTTTTGGCTTTCCTACATGTAGAACATTGGGTCACTATTTTTTGTACATCTCTTTTTAATAATGCCCAATAAAATCTTGACTTTAGAATGTGTACAATTTTTATTTTTCCAAAGAGTCCTGCTATTCCTCTTGAATGTTTCTCTAAGATAAGAAATATCCTCATTGAAGTCCTAGGAATACATAATCTCTTCCCTTTATAATGATAACTATCAATAATGGGATAATCACTACATGAATCGAGTAACACTGAATCTTTCTCGGCAGGATATTGATTTATTAGATGAAAACCAGGACAAACTTGATAATCATTTTTAAGTCTCTGAAATCCTCAAATTTGAAATTCCAAAAATTAAACTACCAAGGTCACCTTATAAAGTGTATCTGCAGGTTTATTTCCTACCCCATGCTTATGTTTTAGAACACAAATGAAATCCTGAAAGTATTCTACCTGTTTTGCATTCTTGCAATTTAATTTTTTTTGGATATTTATAAATTTTAGAGAATGGTGGTCAGTATTAAGGATGAACTCTCTATGTAACTGATAATATCTCTGTCATAGATTCTAAACAATGGCATAATATTCTCTATCTTAAGTAGAGTATCTTTACTTGGCATTATTCAGTTTCTCTCTATAGAAAGCTACAAGGCGGTCCTCTTTATTAAGAACTCCTATACCAACACTAGAGGCATTACATATGATCTCAAATGTCTTGTTGAAGTCTGGAAGCTTAAGGACACGAGAAGAGGTCATGAGAATTTTAGTTGTTCCATGGTTTGTTGTGCAAAAGTAGTCGAAATAAAGTTAGTTTTATTAAGGATGTCAATCATGAAAGCTAATCGTGCTAAAGTTTCACATAAACCTTTTGTAGGTGGTTAAATTATAAAAATTGTAGACATCTGTGAAGCTTTTACGAACTAGACAATCTAGAATAGTTTTAATTTTAGCATGGTTTACCTTCAAGCCATTAGCAGTAACAATGATTTCTAAAAAAGTGACTTAAGGTTGGCAAATTAAATATTTCTTGAGATTGATATAAAGCTTAGCTTCTTTAAGTTTAATCAGGTCGAGCTTTAAGTGATGGTGCATTTCTTATTGAGGATAAATATTAAAATATCATCGGAGTAGACCACCAAATAATTTTTCTACGTAAGGCTATATTCATTAGTGTCATGAATGTGTTAAGTGTATTTGATAATCCAAAAGGTATAACTAGCTTCTCATACAGTCCATTAGGGATTTTGAAAATAGTTTTCCATTCTTCTACTGCTCCACTTTGCATCTGATGATACCTACTTCTGAGATTTATTTTGAAGAAATGAGTAGCATTTTCAATAAGGTCTAACAGATCATCTCTTTTGGGGATGAGAAACCTATATTTAATAGTGATCTTATTGACTATGCTACTATTAATCACATTCTCTAGGCACCAACCTTTTTATATATTAATAGTACTGGAACTATACAAGGACTAAGGCTTTCTAGAATAAAGCTTTGCTTTAGAAGTTCATTCACTTATTTTTTTGAGTGTAGCATGTTTAATGGGGTTCATTTTATAATGGGAAAAATTTATTAGCTGTGAACCCGAATAAAGCTTTGGCCTTCCTAACAAGATATGTGTTATCTTCATAGGGAGGATATCACATTAGATTTGATCAATATAACTATTTATCTTGACGTGAACATGTCATTTGCTTCACCCGATTCATATGGAAAGGTTTTGGGTGTGGTTCAACTTTTAGATTTACTCTAATAAGGGCATAGCTAGATATAACATTGATAACACTCTCTCCATTGATCATTAAAATACATCTCTTTTCATTACACAAAACATATATAGAAGAAATATTTCTCCTTCTTCTCATATCCTCCTCCCAAGATGTGATTTTGCATCTCATGATACTTAAAAAATCTTTCACATGCTCTGACTCATTAAAAAGAAGTGTATCATCACGGATCTCTTTCACCTCATCATAAACTCCTTTATCATCTACTTCTTTCTCAGTCTAATCTAAGAATATAATTTTAGATTTGCACTGATGCTGCATATGTTTCTTCTTTCACGACTTGAAACACACTATTTATGATGTCTTTGAAGATTTTTAAGGGGTAATCCTATGTAGTTGGGCTCTAAATGATGTAGGTCTCGAAATAGCGATAGGCCTTTGGGTATAATAAGAGGATGATTGAAAGGATGAATTTGAATCTTTGCATCTAGATGAAGAGATAATGAAAGCATCCTCAAAAGTTTTGAGGGTCATATAACTCAATCTCATATCTAATCTCATTTTTAAGACCAATAACAAACTTGTTAACTATCACTCCTAATTTGTGCAGTTTGTCCTTGTTACTAAATCTTCAAATATGCTCATATATTCTACCATTTTGTATATTGCCTTATCTAATTGTCATGAATTATTCTCATAGTTTTTTGTCATTATTTTTTTTATGGTACTTAACCCTTAGCATTTCCTTTTTCTTTACTTAAGTAAGATGGTTATTTATAACCTTTCTTTCTTAACTAAAATATTAGTTCAATAGATTGTTGCATGGCTTATACATTTCATTTTAGTAAAGGTGGTTCTTGGATAATCATCTCTATTTGATACCAATCAAAGAATTCATTCATTTTTCTAAGCCAATCTAAGAACTTATTGGGGACATAATCCATCATATATAGGAGCATCTACCTTAATCTTCTTTTGGATTCAATTAAGGCTTCATGATTCTTAGGTTGATCATTTTATGGAGATTCTTAAAAGGTTATTTTTCACGCTGAATTTGCTACCTAGGATTGTGATATGCCAAGGGGGGTGCACCTGGTTTGTCTAGACTAGCCCAGTTAGATTGGTTCAGGGTAGCTAAGCCGACCGACCCAGCCTTGGCCAAACCATCACTTTGGTTGGGCGAAACCAGCAACAACAGAGAGGATATTTCAGCCTCCCTTGTGGGGTCCAGGGGAGCTATTATTCATTTTATAAGGAGGAATCAAGATGGAGTTATTTAGGAATATTTTCTAATTGTGTTTATGCTACTTATGAATGATTTAATTGTTTAGAAAGATTATGTAATTGTATTTATGTTGTTTAGGAAAATTTTATTTGTTTAGGAATATTTCCTAATTGTGTTTATATGTTTAGGAAGGTTTTAATTATTTATTTCCTAATTGTGTTTATGCTGTTTAGGAATGCTCCAACTGTGTTTATTTTGAGTGAGGGCTATTTAAGGGGAGTTTTGTCTAGGGTTAGGAGACATATGTGCTGAGTTTATTTTCTAGTAAGATGGTTACCTTGCATAGATTGTGAGTTACCTTGCACCGATTAGGGTTTGTTGGAGACACGATCTACCTCTCGAATAGTAGATCAATTGTATCACTCATTTATGTTGAAGAAATAATAAAAAAATAGGCCCCATATTTGTATTCCAGCATTTTTATTCTATCTATTTTGATATTTTTACTTCCAAGATGCATTGGATTTTTGAAATAATCTTCTCTTACGATTTCAATTTCAATATGTTTTTGAGCTAAAGGAGATGTTTGAACCCACACACTCAAATTTTGAGTTGTAGTGATTATGTTCAAAATAAACTCTTGGATTTTGCTAAACTTTTTATCAAATTTAATGGTGAACTTATTTACCATCATGTTGGTATTAGCTATGATGTACCAAGACTTTTCCTCAAAGAGTCATGCAGTGTCCGACAAGACACACCTTCGACACATGTCGGGCATGCCGAAAATGTGTTCGATTAAAAAAATATTAAATGTAAATTGGACACACATGTCCGACAAGCTTGTCTTAAATATTTTAAGAAAATTAAAAAAATAATTTTTTGTATTTAAAATTTTTATTTATTAAAAATATAAAAACTAAAATTCTTATTTCCTCTTCACAAAACCATAACAATCTCCCGCATTCAATACTCCGTTCATAGAATATTCTCATTTTCATTTCTCCTTGACACGCACGACTTTGGTTTCACAACAATGCTTAATATCATCTCAACATCGATGTTTGATGCTGTTACAACATTGATATTTCAAAACAATCTCAACATCAAAGTATGATACTGTCTTGACATTAATGCTTGTGTTTGTAATTTCTACACCAACAACTTGACAACCATTGTTGTCTGATGTTGTCTTAACATTGACGACCAATACCCTCTCAATACCAATGATAGATGCCCTCTCGACATCAATGCATGATACTTACTACATAACATCGATGCCCAACTCTCAACATCATTGTCCTATCCTCTCTCGATGCCAGGTAAATGGCATCGATGCTTAACTCTCGATGTCCTAATATTAACATTTTAAGCACAAATTCTAGTTATATGACTTATTGTTTCTATTTTTATATTATATTTATTCAATTTTCATACACTATTTTTAAAAATATAAAAAAATATAATACCGTGTCCAATTTGTACCCTATATTTTTAATAGTTGACATGTCCCATGTCCATGTCGTGTCATATTCGTGTTGCTTTGTTCGTGTCCGTGCATCATAGGGTATCAGCCATTTGATTTTGACTAGCTGATTTTGATGCCATGATGCAACAATGAAAGCTATGGAATTAAATTAATATATTTTTTTTAAATATGAAATGCTGGGTGATTTAAAGAGAATTCATGCAAATGATTTTGAAAAATTATTTTATAAGCATTTGTAAATTTGCAAATCATAATTAGAAGAAAAAATAATTATCATTACTAAATTAGAATTAAGATAAAACTCTAAAATGTTCTGAACAAGTTGTCCTATGTTAATAGGAATCAAGGTGAGGTTTAATTTGATTTAGTGGATCACTCCCTCACAGATTTGAATTCTCTCATGTTAATTAGAGTTTGATGAATTTGACTTTGATGGCTAGATCAATATGTGGAGTGAACTAATTGATATTCTTATAATAGTTAATAGAATTACATCAAACTTATAATCTACTATAGCAATTATCTATGAAAAATAAAATATTATTAAAGGACTATTATCATATCCAATGTACAAAGATTATCCTTTTGTTTGGAAGTCAACTCCAGTGCTGCTGCTCCAAGCTTTTCATTCTTCTTGGCGTCCATCTCTAATGCTATCCACCAATTAACATTTGTTATGATTCCAAAAATATGGTGATGTTTGGGTGGTGACTTAGATCACTTGTGTAATCAAATTGGTGGACGGCGGCTTTCTTAAGGTGCCTAAGAGAGTAATGCTATATTTGATGGTGTTTAATTTTGAGTGGAATTAGGGTTGGGAAGGTGTTAGTGGTTGGCCTACCCAATTCCAACAACCAGCTAGGATCTGGGCCTTAGGTTAAACCCATTATAACTTCCTCTTGTGAAGTCCAAATGACATGAAATCAAAACCAAATTGAGGGGGAAGATGTCTTGTTAGGATTTGGAGAATTTGGCAAATTTGTTTGAGTTTGAAAATTTTCCTCAATTTTTCCAAAGGCTGTTCAGAGAATTTCTCTATTTAGTGGTAGGCTAAATTGGATTTAAGAATTCTATTACTTTGGATCTTTGTGAACAAGAACCCTAATAAATAGATGGAAACCAAAGGGTAAAAGTGCCTACAAAACCTAATTTTGAGTTTTTGTTGTTTCATGGAGGAGTTTAGGTCACCCAAATGAAAGTAAATTTAAAACTAGGTATGTTCTGATTTATTTTGACTGATTCTCAAAAAAGTCCTAAATGAATGGGTTAGATTGCTAGAAAAATTTGGTTTAAATTTTCTGGAATGGGGAATGATGGAGAAAATAACTCAAAAGAAAAATGTAGAAATTAAAGCATAGGCAAAGCTCTACTACTTACCAAAAAAGTCATCCTAGAGATGGTATCATCAAACTATTTCTAGTTTGGTGGGCCACCAAGTTCCAATCAAAGGAAGTCTTAAAACTCCAATAGCCACTTCATTGTACTAATTAGAAGTATTTGATACAACGTCACATGAGGGGGAGATTTTAAAATTAAAAAAAGAGAGGAAAGGGGGTGGGTGGCCACTAAATGTAACCACCTTGTAACCACTGCCATTCTTCCCACCCAAGGTTTAAAATTGCGTAAATAAGCCTCGAGGCGTTTTTCGTCCGTGAGACGAGGCGTAAGCCTCGAGGCGGTGTGAGGCGTAAGCCTCACCGACGAAAAATTGCGTAAATGAGAATTTAAGGGTTTTAGCGAGTAAAAAATAGTAAGATTCTATCATATAATAAAAACATCTAAATGACAATTAAAATTAGGGGAAAGTAAGAAAATAAATGCAATAAAATCATTACCAAAGTACAAAACCACAAAATATTAGTCTATCAAAACTCCCAAAGTACAATTAAGAAAGAACATATATAATTCAATCATGTCCCATCACTAAATGCTTCAAGGGAATCTTCTCACCCCTTCATCCTCTCTTATAGAGTCCAATGTCTTCCAATCAAAGCATGCACTCATGAACAAGTAGACTAACACTAACAACTATTACTAAAGATGATGAATAGAACAATATGCCGGATTACCGGGGGTCCAAGGGGGCGCTGCCCCCTGGCGGGGTTCGACCTGTGGGGGTTTCCGGGGGCAGCGCCCCCGGAACAAAATTTTATTGTAAGAGTAATTTTGAAGTTCTATTGGTTTTTGAAGTTCGTAAGTTGTTTTTATGGGAAGATACCGAGTGGTACCGAGCATGTTCCTTAGCAGTACCGAGCATGTACCTAGCGGTACTGAGCAGTACCGAGCATGTACCTAGCAGTACCGAGCAAATACCTAGCTGTACCGAGCATATACTGAGCGGTACCGAGCATGTACCTAGCAGTACCGAGCAAATACCTAGCTATACCGAGCATATACTGAGCGGTACCGAGCATACACTGAGCGATACTAAGCATATATTTGAGGCGCACGCCTCAGCCAAAATTGCGCAATTGCGCCTCTGAGGCGCGCCTCAGTTCAAGTGAGGCGTACGCCTCTGTCAGGAGAGGAATTGCGTAAGCCTCGAGGCGTTTTGGGTCAAATTGCGCAGAGGCGCGCCTCTTACTGCGCAATTTTAATCAGAGTTCCCACCTTTGCATGTCAGTAATCCCATGCATAGGCCGGCCACTCCACTCCAACTTAGTCATTTAATTGGGTTAATTAAAATTGATGATACAATACATAACTTAAAATGCCCTAATACAACACATAAATGCAATAACATTTATAAAGAAACTTCTACATCAATTGATATATAGGCTAAAGGTCAAGAATGGAAGCACATCGTTATGGAAGTGGAGGGTCGTCATGATCTTTTATTTTTTTGAATTACTTATTTGCCTATGTTGAAGAGTTCTAACCCACTCTTACTAATAATATTGTGGGTACATCTTTTTTTGTTAACTGGAGGTTGACGTGATATTCTTATTATTATTTTTTTGCTTATGCACCTATTTCATGTATTCTTTTTCACTCTCACTAAAATAAATCATTTCTTGCACAGCATAATTTTAAGAAATTTCTTGAAGATTCATCTTCTGCATGCTTGTGACAAGAAGGTATCCACAAAAACCAGATGGTGAAATTTGTTGCTGAGCTATCTGTCGATAGAATTTTTTATTTTAACCACATTATGATGCAGAAATAAAATGCAATTCATGCCAGCTACGTATATGTATGCAATGAAAAGTCTTCTTGCCAGACAGATTAAAAGTGTCTTGAGAGGAGGGCCAGACTTGTGCGGCATGACTGTTATTTTTTTGCTTTTGTTGCTTGTCATTGCAATTTTGAGTAGTTGAAGTTATTCTTGTGGTAGTTCTAGTATTGATATATCATATGGTTTCATTTCCTTGTTTACCTTCCAACGTTGGTTTATTATGTAGGAGGATAACAAGGTGGTAGTTAAGAGGAAAACAGAGCTGGGTGGAACATTTTCCATGGCAAGCTGGGTAGTCTTCGTTGGGCTATTGTCGGCGTATGTGCCACCATTTTCTTTAACGTTCTGATTATGTTAATTGTGTTTCTCATTTCATGTCATAACGTAATTCGGTCTTCATTTTTATTAGCTTGACAACCGAAGTTCTATTTGCCAGAATTGAATCTTGCTGAGCATGACATTTTCTTGTATCAGATTGCTGTATCAGATGATTACGAAGAGAAGTATTGAGGTGCAACGAGTCATACCAGCTAATGCACCAGATTTACAATCATTTCTAAATGATCTGGAATTCAATATCACAGTAGTTTCAAGTATGAGCTGTTCCCAATTACGTGGCCTTGATACATTGGTGATCGGAACTCCTGGCTCGATAGAGTATAGAGTCCTTTCTTTGTCAAGTTATGTAGATTATCAATGCAAAAACACAAGCAGCGGTCCTACTATTACTCTTAAATGCACTAGCTGTCAGATTCCCCGAAGAAATCACTATATTTCATGGCAGTTTGTTGATATACTTGATGGTCCTGCCATGGCTGTTGGTTTTCAGTTCAATATTACCTCCAAGGATCACAATAATGACAGGCATATGAGCTTTGTAAGCGGTACAGTGATAGCAAACAATCATACCAGTGATAAACCTAGAACCTATAGAGGAGCTGACCTGAATATTCTAGACGTTCATTTGTTTCCTCAGATACATAATAAGTTACATGATCTGAAGCTCATTAAGCCTCTGGTTCATGACTTTGTTTCGGGTTCATCCTTTTCTGAGGTTGCTGATCTGCAAGCTTCTCTTATGAATCCCAAGGATGGATTGATCAACACAACATTGCGTGTCAGCTATCTTTCTGATTATATAGTAGAGATTGACAATGAAAATGTAATGGGGCCTGGTAAGATGACTTTTTTGTTTTATATTTCTTTTACTTTATGTTGGATTCAAATTTTATCTGTAGGCGACTTCTGATCCTACTATCATGTTTTTGTTTGGTGGGTTAGAATGGAGAATTGAGTGAAGAAACAAGTATGATGGGTAAGTAATAAGCTTTAGTATATTTGTTAGTAATTGAATTTAGCATAAATCTTATTCATCTAGTTTAGTAGTCGGTCAGATTTTCAATTTTTGTATCATGGCTCTCCTAATTGGGAAGTTTTAATGATGATTTGGAGCAATGTATCAGTGTTTTATGTTAATAAAGAAGCGTTTAAGTGGTACCATTTATTAAAAAGCCTTCACCAATAAAATCCTATCAACACTATATCAACTTCCTCATTAGGATGCCTTCTATGCTCAACTCATCAACCTCTTCGAAAACACTCTAGTACTCAACACGATAGGTTGACTTGCATTTTAATCAAGCCTAACTTCCTTTCTCATCAATGTGTTCTCTGTTGACGCACAAACTTATTAGCTCTTGACATTAGACAAATGAAATAGGTGCGCTCTTATTGAGATCATTTTTATGGCTTGGTTGAGTAAAGAATAGTTGTTAGCAAGTCGGACATATTTGGGTTTGTTTAGTCCAATGATTAAATTTGCTTGACTCTTAGACTTGAGTCATTAGGGCCAACATGCTCGGTTGAAGCTTATAGATTTAGAACTCTTCTTGTTTAACTTTTAGAATCTTGGTTTGCCAAAAAGACAACATACTTGTTTTTAAAAACTTCATATATATTGTGTTATAAAATTATTCTTTCTGCTCATGCAATTGGTTGGAACTTTAAAATCAGCTACTATGAGTTTTATTTGTGGGTCTGGATACGATGAATGATGTAAACCTAATTAAATAAAAATACCATTTGTCTTTTAGGATAAATTTAAATAGGCTTGATATTCAAAAATAAAAATAATACCCCTGTCATGCATGGGGATTTTAGATATATCTCTTGATTAGGTTGCTTTATAGAGGATATAACATGAATACTTCTTCGAGTATTAGTCATTAATTGGAGGCATGATAAGTTAATAGGCTTCTTAATAATGCACTCTTAATAATGAGGGGTCTTTCTTAGGTAGGCTCAAAATTGTTGTCAATTCTTTGATAATGAATAACTAGCCTACACTATACCACGACTAATTCTTCTTCTTAGAATTATTGAGGACGCCCCATATAAACAAAGGACCTAGACATCCTTCCTCGATAAATTTTTATGTTCTATTGAGCTTTGAGTATAAGTTCATCAATTATGTCGAGTTCTTTCATTCACATTCAAGCTTTTTTCTCATAAACAAGTTCATATTGGACAATACTCAAAGTTATGGAAACTCAATCTTAAATGACATGACTTCTGCAACTCTAAACTCTAAAATGTGAGTAACTTTGATTGTCATCTTGTAGATGGTGCGATATGCTCACAACATTTTTATCATGTTTATGAGTTGATCTCTTTTGTTGTAGGTGAGGTTTGTTTATTTTGGTGACCAAGGAGCATCAGAGATGACTGTCAAAATTGATGGGATATTATTTTGAGATCTAGTATAGGTCAGGGCTGGAAAATAGGGCTGTTGATGCCTTGTCTAGATGCATGAGGGAGCTCTAGGAGTTAGCCTTTTTGATACCGTTGTTGTTGGATTGAGGGGTTATTAAGGAAGAAAGTGTGCATAATAAGAAGCTGAGAAGGATCTGCTAAAGGAAGGATTAAAGTAGCCATCTTGGCTATTTCGTAGATGGGGAGGGACTTCTATACCAATGAAGATTTGTGCTACCACGAACCTCGATTCATATCCTGTACTTGCTACAAGAGTTCTATGGGAGCATTGTTGGTGGTCACTCTGGTGTGCAGAAGATATACAGGAGATTGATCGCTGAATTATATTGGAAGGGAATGCACAATGATGCAGAGGAGATGGTGGCCAAGTGTGAGGTTTTCCAGAGGAACAAGTATATGGCCATGGTTCCAAGGAGACTACTACAACCATTATTAGCCAAGACATGCTCCTTTTCCTTCATTTGCCTCGGCATCCTTTGGCATGTGTTTAGCTCGTCTTGATGGTGGATGCAAATCCATTAACGAATGATCACTCTTCCATATCGTCTGTTGGTTGTGTCCTCATTGGACTCTTCGCTAGACTACAATTGTTGTTCGATGTCTTTAGGTAAGAAAATTAGTGTTATATTGTATTAAAGTTGAAAAATGGCAAATATAACATCTTTAAGATTCATGAACATTTTGTCTGAATAAAGAAATATTTTTTACTTCTATAATTAAATTGGATCATTTTTTAATAGTTAAACGATCAAATTAAGCATCTTAAATAATCTGGGATTAAAATGATCATCAACAACAACAACATCAAGCTTTTAACCCACCACGGGGGATTGGCTACATGAATCCTTTTTCTCAATGGTGTCCTATTAAGAGCCAAATTCTGATGTAAATCTATTAAATAAAGATCATTTCTAATATTTTCTAAGTTTTTAAAGGTCTACATCTATCTTTTTTTAATCTAGGCCGGTTCTAAAGCATCTATTCTCCTGACCGGCTTTGGTATATATTAAGAGTCAAATGCTCATTAAAATGATCACTCTTATAAATTTGAGAAACCATTTTCTTTGTTATAGCGGAATAGGATCAAAGCATAGATTTCATGTTCTTTGTCTTAACTTAGTATTCTGTAGTCCAGATTCGTATTGTGCTTGACTAAAAAATCAAATATTCTTATCTACTCTCTAGCAGAGAGCATTAAAGATTGCTCCTACTGTACAAGAAGGTTAATGGGAGAGGCGAATAAAATGATTTTTGATAAATCTTAGATATTACCCGTACTGTTTAAATGAAAGATAACAATTATCAAAGCTTGTTTAAATATTTCTAAAACAATTCGCTGATCAAAATATGATTTATTGACTTAGACAGGATAATGAGCGGTAATATTATAATTGATCTACTTTTTATATTTTGACAATGAAGAATTTTTTGTTTCACAATTTCAATATACAACCTTGGTCTTACAAATGTTCTGAAGCGGAGATGCCTATAATATGCTTTCTCTGCATTTCTTCTGCATGATTTGCGTGATTTAGAGGAAGAAAGTAAGCTTTGGTATTTAAATACATTTCACTGTTGTCATTCACATAAAGTGGAAATTTTAAGTGGAGACTGCTCATGATTACTTACGTTTGGTTGTGAGTTGTTTTCAGGTACCTAGGTACTACCGCAGTTATTATTAATCAACTTATGCATGAATTTCTCTGTCTTATGTGATCCACATGATTTCTGATTGTACCATCTCTATAATGGTATAAAATCATTCGTTATTTTTTTGACTAATTTCAACTATAACATGGTTGCAGTTAGTTTTCTAGCCAATGTCGGTGGGATTTATGCAGTTAGTATTGCAATTTTCCTCTACCTGCTAGTGCAAGTAAGTTTTTATGTGTTGGCTATTAATTGATGTTATCTAGGATTATTTATTAGTAGTCACCAATTATTGGCTTGAAAAGGAAGTGAGAGAAAGACCCAGAAGCCATACTAATCATCATTTTCACGAGTTTACTCGGAAACTTCTGTTTTAAATCGTAAACTCGTAGGATATTTTGAATGCTTAAATCATATCTTCAAATTGGAACAATGAAATGTCCTTTTGAGAAAATATTTTCAGTTTGGTTGATTTTTTCCTTTATTTTGTGAATTTAAGTTCTCTTGGTACTGCATCTACAAAATTCTCTGGATGGGTTTAATATAATTTTGGCTATCCTTATTTGCAACACATTTCGATCCTTGTTATCTAGCAGCTGACTGAGTTGTTAGGATTTTCTGCTGTAGCTCTTATTGGTTGTCTTTATTGTTCATTCTTCTGGAAATTAGTTTTGACTATTATTCATCTGAAAGTGTGAAGCCAGGTTTAAGAAATTGCGTAATGAGGACAGTATCATAAGAGAAATTAAGAGTCGAACACGTGCTCGTCATAACTGGGAGAAGGTACTTCACTTTCTGAGTAGTATTAATCCAGAGCATGTTTGTGATTCCTACAAGTAACTAATGCTTTATCCAGTTAAGGAAATATGTCATGTACACCTGGCATCCTAGCAACTTGAATGACTAGAGCAGCATTAACAAGCAGAACAGCCTGATGATAAATTCTTGTTGCAGAATTGGATCGTTCCACAAGAAGCAACTGAGAGGTGGCTTTCTATCTCTCGATAACTTGTTCCTGAACTCTAATAAAGTGGTACTAAAATTGTCCATTTTACATATTGATTCGCATTTCTTAAAGTATAACCTAAAACTTTCCATGTAATGTTGCCATTGTAACTTAAACACATTTTTGCATTTCCTTTACTTTTTTTTTTCTTTTAATTTTTTTATGCATCTTGACTTTTATCAAGTATTATTCAACATAAACAAGTTTGCATTTGTTTTGTTGGTTCTATTTTCAGCTTACCAGTAATCTATGCAGTTGTTTTGGACAGCCAGATTGTTTTCTTTGTTTCTTTTTTTGGACCACTCATCATGCTTGAATTTATTTAAAAAATACTAAAAATAAAGAAAATGTTGCATTCTTGCGTTACAATTAGGTATGTATCACTTTTTGATGTAGAACCACTTGTTACCATATATCCTTGAAGAATTTGTTGGTTGTAGGAGTGTGTTTGGAAGTACCCATGACTTGTTCCTTAAACATGGTCAAATGCAGGTCCAATATAATCTTGTATATATGCAAGGAGCATTATGATAATCGTTTTTCTTTCCTTTGGATTTTTCTCCCACACTCAAGGGGAAACCGACCATGGTTATGAGAATTCAAAGTTGTGACTTGAGCTGTGATGTCAAATGAACTATTTGGTGCAGGCAGTTATACCAAAAGCCTATGTTGATGGAGAAGGCAAAGCCACTGAGTAAACGCACATCCACCAATCTACTCGCAAGTTCCTCATGATTCAATTCTTAATTTTAATCCAATGCTGATCCGAAATAAACTTGCAAAGATACAAATCCCTAAATAATCTCTTTTCTACATGGAGAGAACTTTGGGTTGGCCGAAGAGGGCCAAAGATATCGTGGTGCTTTTGTTGAATTTACAAGCTTATTTTGAATCTGCCTTTCACAATGTTGTATTGATTGAGGAATAGCCATTTATGAGTGAAACAATGGATGTAATGGTAGGTTCATTAGCTATAAGGCCTTGTAACAGAGCTCCTGGTTTGTAGTCAATTCCTTGAATACATCATCTTTTTTTTTTTTTTTATCTTTTCTATTTTAAGATGCATTAGTGACGATCAATTGGAGTAGGTTAGTTACGGTCAAGTGGTTTAGGTTATTTGATTTGTATCTTTAATATGGATGATGTTTTGGTAATTTTATGATGTTTCTTGGTTATGGACCCTAGTCTACTTAGTGGAGGTTGTCATTTCAACTTGACCAAAAGATTATTTTTAGTAGCTATATTTCACTTTGTTTAAGAGTACTTTAAAAATTTGGGGTGGATATTTATCTAAGAGGTCAATTCTAAGTCGAACAGAGTTAGTAGAGGGCTTCGTGCCTTATCAAGTGCATTATATAATTCCCAGAACCTTCATGTAGAATTGCAACCATGAAAGGTTTAACTCCCTTCCACATTTCCCGTTCTCTCCAACTGTCACTTCTGAGCCATCTGACCAAATATGCTAGATTTTCAATCTACTAGTCATTTGACAATGTTAGAAAAATTTTGTTGCTGTCAATTGGCATGGTGTTCGACTTAAAAGCTTGGTGTGCAACTCCTCTTCAATGACAAACTGTTAACACCCCATAAGCATTGATATCCAACCACCGCATCCTTGTATGCGGCTTCTCCAAAACCTCCTTTCTAGCTTTGTGCCTTTGCCCAATTTAACCTAATGTTACATTCCTTGCCCTTAGTTTGTTTATTCCCAAATATGATGTTGACCCCTGTACGTCAAATCACACGTAAAAAGGGGCTAAATTGGCAAAATAAGCATTGCGCGCATCGATGTGACACGTCACTTGAAGGGTCAAGCGACCTCCGATTGCCAAATAGACTGCGGCGTTGGAATCAGGACATAGAATTCGCTTAAGTTGAGACTCCTCGCAGTTAAATTGGACGAGATTTGTCCACAGGGATGACCGACACCCAAAATTGATGTGCGACATTGCTCAAATGACATCCGATCGAAGAACGGACTTCGCCGTTGCGTCCGGAACGTCGTTGACATTCAAAATATATATTTTATTTGATCAATTGGTATCGGCCGAGGCAGTGGCACAAATCCTGAGGCAACAATACAAATTGAGAAATTTAGCATACGACGTCGCCCAGACAACGTCCGATCGCAGAACGAACTTCGTCCTATTGACTACAAAATTTTTTAATTAAAATCGCACAGACAAATCATCATGAAATCTTATATCTCATTTAATACATAACCTCGTATTGTTGAAATCTCCAGCTAAATCCCACGAATTCTGTTGAGTTTGTACCTTGCGTCCCTTCCTAAGACGTTCGTCAAAGATCACCTTGCTTTAATGTTGTGTTTTGACGTTAAAAAGAACAAAACTAAAAACCTCATAGAGTTAGGGATCTTTGAGAGCTTGAACCCGTTTCTCCAACCTCATGTCAAAACCTTCAGCCCCTCAAACAACCACGACCCGTTTCCTTCCCCGTCGCCAAACAGAACCGATCTCCTTCCATGGTGCAGTTCACAATCTCCCGTCAAGATCTCCACTAATGAAAGATTTCCAGTAGCTTCGCAGAGAGAACCCTGTCCGCCTTCTATTTATCCAGTAGTTTACGAGCGAACACAGTCTAGGCTTGGTATTATCGGTAAGGTTAAATAATTAATTTTTCCGTTACAAGACAATGGCGAGGATGAGTTCGGTAGTGCTGGGGTCGGTTTTCCGAGATGTTGGACTCCTTCCTAAGAATGCTCCGAGAAATTCAGAAGGAAGGAGACTTTGGATCAGAGGATCTGTTGTTACTTCACCGCAAGGTCTGCTGGCCGCAAACATGAGACCGAAGAACTCAACGAAAGCGGTTTGTGTTGGAGTTTCAGGGGCCAGTGGCTATACTGGGGCTGAGATAGTCCGTCTTCTTGCAAACCATCCCCTATTTTGTATTATTGATGACTGCTGATAGGAAAGCTGGATATTATAAATGGCCTACCTAACGGGCTAAAGATTATCAATCTGTCTGCTAATTTTCAGTTACGAAAGCTTGGTGAATATGAAGAATGGTATGGCCAGCCTCATAAAGCTCCAGAGTTGCAGAAAGAAGCCATATATGGCTTAACTGAGGTTAGGAGAAAGAAGACCAGGGATGCTCAGCTTGTTGCCAATCCTGGTTGCTATCCAACATCCGTACAACTTCTTCTTGTTCCATTAATAAAGGCTTGTAAATTCGATATTGAGAAAGCAAACCAGATGTGGGCTGAAATGTTTCAGTGGAGGAAGGAATATGGTGCCGACATAATCATTGAGGATTTTGATTATGAAGAGTTAGTTGCCTGAAGTTCTGAAGTACTATCCTCATGGATATCATGGTGCAGACAAGGAGAGTATGCCAGTTTATATTGAAAGATTGGGGAATGTTAAACCAACAAACTTATGCATGTTAAAACCATGGAAAGATATGCCAAATATTATGCTAAAGAGTTTGAAAGGAGCTTCCAACTTTTAAGTTTCCAGCGTGTTCTATTGCTGCAAAAAGGCAAATTGATTCTGGCACAACTATTCTAGATGTCTAAGGCGTGGGTTAAAAAAGAAATATTCAGCAAGACTGCAAAGGAACTGTTCAAAAGGCTGAAGAGATTTTCTTAAGAAAATGCTCAAATCACAACTCTTTTTGCAACCGACTTCTTTGAGATAAAGGCTGTTATGGAGATTGAACCTGCTCTTAAGAGGCAGCTAATGATCTACACTGCACTTATGACTGTTGGGATTGCAATTTTTAGTTGGTTGGCCCTTCCATCTTCATTCACTATCTTTAGTTTTGGTACCCAAAAGGAAGTAAAAATTTGGGAATTGTTCTTCTGTGCTACAATTGGCCTTTGGGCAGGCCTTGTGATTGGATTCATTACTGAATACTAAACCAGCAATGCATACAGCCCTGTGCAAGATGTTGCTAATTTCCTGTTAACTAATGTCATTATATATATATATATATATATATATATATATATATATGACACTAGGAGAATAAACCTTATGATAAATGCATCGATCAAAAGTATTTTCTTTAAAACCAAATGAACCAATCACTTGATTAAACTTTTTATAACATTGACGGAAAGCTTGTTTCAAATATAGATGATTTTTTTTTTAATTTGTACAATATATATTTTGAAACAGAAGATTAAAACATTTCTAGTTGCATCATATATATTATTTACTCAATATATTCATTAAGAGTATAATTTTTACATGTATCTAGTGTAGCTCTAAATCATAATGAGCTAATAGTGCAT
>NW_021319910.1:690720-714515 GCF_001605985.2 Dendrobium catenatum
ATATATATATATATATATATATACAGAGAGAGAGAGAGCACTTTTTACTGTAGGTTCCTTCACTAAATTTTGTTAAAATATTTTCTAGGTTTTATGGTTGCCTTAGTATATGTTCCTCTATATGTAGATGGTATGCCATGCTGTGACTTCCCCACCGACCCGATAATATTGAAATACCTTGGTGAGATCTCTCCCCCAGGCCAGGGCGGTGTAGGGGTATAAATGAGTTGAGTTTAGCTCGAGTTATCCCTGCCTTTTGCTTGAGCTTGATTAACTAATCGACCTCAAGCTCGAGCACGAGCTTGAGCTTTATTCTAGGAGTTTGTGCTGACTCACAAGCCATCACGTTTGTAATGAAAGAGAAAAAATGATTATTATTCAAACAATTATTATAATAAAATGATAAAAATAATGTTAAATTAGAAGAAAAATCATAAATAACTCACTTAATATAAAAAAGTGATATATAATTTTTAAGCATTTGTCGCAACATTGTCATTAAAATCATGAATGTTAATATATTTTAAGTGTATTTTATATTAATATATTTAAAACGAGCTGGCTCGCGAGCTAATGAGTCGAGTGAAGGCCGGCTCAAGCTTGAATATTAGGTCGAGCTCGAGTCGATTCACGAGTTGGTTTGACTCGCTTACATCCCTAGGGGAGTGGGCGACAAGGAGGAACTAGTCAAGCCCTCGATAAGGTCATCAGAGGGTGCAAAGTTGGGAGTGGATCTGCCAGCAAAGAAAACTAAAATAGATGCGGGGGCCCTAGTTTGCCCTAAAGCGTCGGTCAACATGAAGCCGATGGGGTTACTAAGAAGCCGCAAGCACCTTTGAAGGGTAAGGAGGTGTTCACACCTCCAGCTGCTAAAATGACTAAGGCACCTCCTCTTGTTAAAGGGGTCATTATTAACGAGGGGGCCACTAAAAAGAGAGCTAAGGAGGCGAGTATCCTCGTGCCATTGGATGTAGTTCCAGACATGGGCAAAAAAGTCACTGGAGGTTGAAGTGGAGGGGAACAAATAAAAAGAGGGGAGCTCTTCCCCTGAACCCTTACACTTGGTTGAGGCGGGCTACTTTGCCAGTGAGACCGATGACCTCCATGCTCCATGGAGGTGTTACAACCAAGGGCACGCCATCTACTTGAGGTCGCTGTAAGAATACCTCAAGGCTATCTCTGAAAGCAAAATCAGCTATGCAGCCATGAACTCATTGGGGTAATCCTAGCAGTCCACCTATGCTCTAGCTTGCAGCCAATGGCAAGCTATGGTGAAGTTGTCTTGCCTCAAGAAGGCCTATAACACCATCCAAAAATACTTGAAGAGGTCGGCTAAACTCATTGCATACGACAAGATCAAGGACTTTGTTGACACATCTAAAATGTCAAAAATACTTAAATGACACCCATATTATATGTATTATTTTCGACAAGAAGGCAAAATTTGCTTGTGCGCAAGGTAACGATATGCAAATCATGACGCACAAGGAATGAAAAATTGCATGATGAATGCAACCTTCAAATTTAAATGTGCAACTACCTCGAAGAGCATGCTATTATTATGAGAAGTGAGTTATTGCATTGAAAAGAGTGCAACAACCTCGGGAAGCTTGCAAGAACCCTATTAAGCATGATACTGCCTTAAGAAGTTTGTCATTATCTCAGAAAGCTTGCCATAACTTTGAAAATCATACAATGATCTCGAAAAGCATGCAGTTACCCCAAAAAACACATTATCATTTTCTTACAGAAGATTTAATAAATTATGTACATTAAAAAATATGGGAACACGCTATGCATTTGCACAGAAAAGCATATAAGTACATTACATCAATGTATCAAAAATCGCATAGTATATTAAAAGCGTGCAAATACATTATGCAAATGCATAAAGAAGCATACAAGTGCATTGCATAAAAAAATGTGTCAATACATTGAAAGCATGTGAAGGCATTGTGCAAGTGTATCGAAAAATGTTCAATTGCATTATGAAAACTCCTTGAAAAATGTTCAAATCATTTAAAAAGAAATTCAAATATTTGCATGTGCTTCAATAAACATGTTGAACATGTAAACACAAAAGAATGAGAATGCTGTGCAGGGTCAAAAATGAGCTAGCCTAAAATCCTCTTTTTTAAATTAGACGCCCACATGTGCTCTCTTACTGGTACATTGAATTGCTCTGACCAAAGTCCGAAAATGATGCATTGGTTAAATGTAAACATAAATTTTAAGTCTATTTCATCTTCTTAAAAGGACTACATTGACAAAACTTGAACTAATAAATGAATATATCATTGTGAAATCCACGATAATATTTGTTTTACATTCACATTAAGTCTTCAAAGCTTTCTTCAAATAAAATTCATTATAAAATGCAAACTTTCAGCCATTACTGTTCGTATAACAATTTATAAAAATTGATAGTTGAACTCGGCCTTCTACCAACAAGTGAGCAGGGTTGATAAGATTCAAATAGTATAATGAGAAGGGCTAAAATCATCCCCAATGATACCCATATTTAAAGTACATCTTAATATGAGGGGTTAATTCTCAAAATCGAATTTTTGTGTTGTAAATACAAATATTTTCGAAGTGACTTCAATGTCATTCCAGTGATACTCATGTTAAAAGTAAATCTCAACTTACAAAAACTTTATCATCAAAATACTACATGAACTCTAATTGAACCCGATCCTTTACCAACAAGTGGGTAGAGTTAACAAGGATCATATATTAAATATAAGTTATTTAAATCCTCGACGATGATTATGTTGATAAAAAATCTCAATCGAAGATGACCACATTATTTTAAAAAATAATCTAAAATGTGAAAAATTAATCATTTAATGTTCTAATTCCAACAAATTTACAATTTAACATCTATCAAGATTTAAATGAAATTTTGACTCTTAACAAAACACAATGGAGAAAAGGAATTCATGTAGCCGACCCCACGTAGTGGAATAAAGGCTTGATGTTGTTGTTGTATCTATCAAGATAATATTTAATGTAAAATCTATCTTCTCTAACTTCAAGTGAAATTCATTCACCCTCTACAACTGTTTGTCGAGGGCAATAAATTTAATAATAACTTCAGCTCATAAAAAGGTGGTATATTATCAAGAATATCACTAAGATTCTTTTCTTTAACAATCTACCACTGGTAAAGAAATGACATGTGTCCTCTAATTGATGTTTTTGCTATAAAATGACACCACAAATAAGTGGTTATGACCTGGTGGTTTTGCCACAAATAGGCACTATTATATTACGATCATGACTCATGACTAAATCCCACATTTTTCTCTGTAACTAACACCTTGAGGATTAAATTATAGGTATGCTTGATAGGGCACAAAGCCCTCTATTAGCTAAGATTAACTTAAATATATCACTTTAGACAAATATCAACTCAGTTTTATTAGATACCCTTGGATGAAGTAATGTATGACTACTGACATGTATCATTCAATTAAGTTTAGTCAACTAATTTTTTTGACTAAGTAGACTAGGGACCATGAAAACTCAGGAAGATGAAAATATAGGATCTTGATCAAATCCATATCATTCCCTCCATCATCCGCGTTAAATACAATATGGTAAATTTCAAATCCTAAATATCAAATCTATTGCTATTGTATGACATGTACTTAGTGCCTATCCGACTAGCAATTAAAAGTGTTCTTCTATCATCGGGAGGAGTAATTAACCATAGGAGCTTGCACTTATGAGGAACTTGAGGTTAGATTTTAAAGTCCTCGAAATATGAGAATGAAATATTTGGGTGGTATTTTATCTTTAATCTAATTTTACCTTCCAAAAATTTAGTTAGAAAAATACTCATTAAAACTCTCCCAAAATATGGGGAGGTCGAGGTGTGAAATTTTTTGAGCCCACATAATGAATACAATATTTTGAGAAAAGATTGATTTCCAACCCCTTGCCTCCTTAAGCTCCACCTCCCCTCTAAATTCCAGGAACTAGTCAATTGATATCAATGCCATTCAATTATACACATCAGCTACATCATTTGGTGTTAGAGTATTCATCCTTCACATCACACACTATATTGGGAGCTTGTGGTTATATATTCTTGTTATATTGATCTCCACAAGAGGGGATCCCTTCCTCCTTGCTCTCTCCTCCCTTCTTTCCTTCCTCCAACTGAATTCATAATCTCCTTCTATTTTTGAAACACTTCTAATTCAAGACCCACTTTCCCTTATCAATCAATAACAAAAGTGCTAGTTATCTTCGAGCCAAGGCAAGTTCTTTGCCTTCAAGTTGAGTCTCCCAATTCCAGAAACTAGTCAATTTATATCAATATCATTCAATTACAGACATCATCTACATCATTTGCTGTTAGAGTATTCATCCTTCACAGCACACACTATAATGCAAGCTAGTGGTATATATCCTTATTAAAGTGATCTCCATAAAGGGGATACTTACCGGGTGCTTTAGGATAAGGGCAGCCATAGACCTGCATTTGAAGAATTCTATCTAGATGTGCATAGACTCTTGGAGGTTATAGAGGGTGATGCTCTTAACCCTTCTCCAAAATGATAGTGCATTACTTATAATTATCAAGGTCTGTACCTTAATCCGTCTCCAAATTGGTAATGGGTTTCTTATTATGATCAAGCTCTTCACTTTGTCATTCATACAACATTCTTTTTTCTTGTGCCCATGAGAAGATGCAAAAAAGCTTAGAAGTTGTTTCAAGGTTGTGAATCTTTTGGTTGTGCAAGCTCCAAAAGATCAACAAAGGTCCTTAGTTAGCTTATGATTCATGAGACCTTTGGGGATGACTGATCACTCTCGTCAAGTGAGATCTTTTTTTGCATTACAATGATGTCCATAATATCAATCCAGAGATGTCCGCTCTAGGGGTTTACATCAATAAAAGCTGCTTCCTATATCAATAAACCGATCATAGATCTAGTGATGTCTTACCAAATAATCAATAACATTTTAACCACTCAAGCTATTAGGATATGATGATTTTGGCAGTTGTATTTGTAAGCGTAATTGCTAATAATTTGTTGATAAATTGAAGTATGCATATATCACACAAACATAAAAGGTTTAATGTTTTGCATGTATGACCCTAAATGAGGAGAAATTATTCTGTGCGGAGTCTGGATGAAAAGAACCGTCCGGATTACTGCGTATTTACTGAATATTTGCTACTCAGTAAATACGCAACAAATCAATAAATACTCAGCAAATATTCACAAAATACTCAGTAATATTCACAACTGAGTATTTGCTGAGTATTTATAAATACGCAACAAATACTCAGTAAATAAATAGTAATTATGGACGGTTCTTGACATCTGGACTCCGCACATAATAATTTCTCCTAAATTAGACAACTAAAATTTTTTTATTCTTACTGTATTGCACAAAGTTAACGTTCTCATGTTGAGTGTTTTTCACCCACTCAAGAGTAGTAATTGTTAAATTTTTGCTTTTATGACAATTTTCTTGTGCGGCATGGTTCTAGATTCACTTGATGCCAGCTTCATTTTAAAATCAATCATTTATATTTACTGATTTTTATTAGTGGTTTCTTTAACTACTAATTTTTGGGGCTTGCCACTATTATTATTCATCCTAGTTGTGCTTGTCAGTGTTTGGTAAATATGGCGAAAGCATGTATACAGTGAGATGATGTTTCTCTGCTCCTTTATATTACATGCTACTGACACTTGACGTATCACCTTAGCTTTGATTTTTTTTTCCTTAATTTTTTTGTTGTGAAAGACATGACTCATCTTTTTCAAAGCATGTCAAAGATGGCTTGGCATCTATGCCTTCTTGAAGCTATGCAACATGATTAGGTTTAGGATTTTTTAATACAATTAATATAATGCATAGTATGAATTCATGCAAAAGAACTTGAGGTTCATAATTCACAAAACACCAATTAAGTGGACTACTTCTTGTAAATGTAAACAATCTATATTGTATTTTGAACTCAAATGATTACAAAATGATAAAATTAAATTATCCATAATTCAGAATCATATAAAATCAACAAGCAAGTACAAATTTAATCAAATAAATAGAATTTAAATTGTCAAATTTGAACAAAATCAATATCACTAACAAACAAAATGAGAGCAAAAAATGAAAGTATCAACATTAAAAAGAAGGCTTCTCGTTACTTCAAGGAGATAACTTCTCCTAGAACTAGGTAGTCACATTTATATCATACTTAAAGAAGCCACACATCCAACTCACATTTTTTAAATTAAAAATTGGAGAGGGAATTTTATTCAGTCAAAGGTCTTCCATCACATGCCTTAAAGCATCTCTATATAGATTATTCATCCCATATAGGATCAACTCGATTTAAGTTTAAATTTATCTAAATTAATTCTAGTTGAATTTGGAATTTCTGAAATTTTCAATTCATAATCCAAACAAGCATCAATTTGTCAAAATCGAATCTCGAGTCAGAACCAAAGCCCCCTTAAACCTCATCAAAAGTGAACATAAAATCCATGCCCTCAATTCATGGGATCTTGATAGGCCACCAAAATTGTTAGCCACAACGCTTGCAAGAGATATGTAGTGCAAGAATTGCAGAAAGCTGACTAAAGGATAAGCCAACAACAACATTCCGAACACAATTCCAAAGAATAAAGCCAATAGCCACCGCCAAAGTAAGCTAAATAAAATAATTTTAGAACCACCAACCAAGAAATGTAGAAATCAGATTACTCCATAAACCAACTATTGCAGCAACTCCCACTGTCGCACAAGAACAAAATCGACATAGTACAACCATGTTACTACAGACACCACATTTCCTTGTGGAAATAAGCTTAAATTGAATCAAAACCAAATTCATGCCAAATGATATAAATTAATCTAATGCTAAGAAATAAAAGGAGTTCCTCTTTCAATGATCATCGTTGACATGTCTTCAATTATAAAGATAATAAAAGAAAATAAATTAACTACAACAACAACAACAACATCAAGCCTTTATCCCACTACGTGGGGTCGGCTACATGAATCCTTTTTCTCCATTGTGTCCTATTAAAAGCCAAATTCTCGTTTAAATCTAATAAAGAATCTTAAGATCTAAAATCTGATAAAAAGAAATTAAATCAACTGTAAATAGATGATTGCTTGATGTGATGTTTTCAAGGAGAACAAACATGGAGGTTTTCATCGCTAGGGCTTTGATACAGCGTTTCCTATTTTTGATGAAGCATCATTGGATATGATTTCCCTATTTTTGATATGCATTATTGGCAATTTTTTCTTTGGGTGAAAACTGCTTCTTGATTTCAAATGCTTCTCTCTGACACATGCAATTTGATGTATTCCTGATTATAGTTCTTCCTTTCTCTTTAGATTTCTGATACTTTTTAATCAAAAATTTGCCACATGCGCTTGACTACAAAACTGGCATTTTGTTTTACTGTTGGTGGTGCAGAGAAGTTACGTGAATTGGCATGGAGTGGTGTACCACCTTACATGCGTCCGCAAGTTTGGAGACTTCTTCTGGTATGACTTTTTATACTGGCAGTCTTTGATACAATTTCCTGTGCATTGTTGTACTTGAACTTATTTTATTCTAGATTTAGGTTTCGTTTGGGACAGTTTTTTTACTGCTACTTAAAATAACTTTTTAGCACTTAAAATTTTTGTTCTAGAAAATTGCTTTAAGAAGCACTAAAAAAGTCGTCCCAAACAAAACCTTAACAATAGTCCATTGGTTTGTTCTACACGTGACTGATAATTAATACTTCTTGTGGGCCAGTAACAAGTTTAGACTACAAGTTTCAGATTGCGCATAGCATCAAACCTGCATTCACAGTTAAGGCAAAGGAATATGCAATCAAACCTACATTCACAACTAAGAAAAAGGAATATGTGTCCATACTTCTACAATTTCTCCCTGACTTATGTTAAGTTGTAATAAAATAATTTAGGCCTGATCTTAGCTATTCAAATCCATAGTTTTATTTTGTAAGACATTGAGAGTAACAATATGTCACATACACCCTGTGATGCAACGCAAGAAATTAGATTTAAAATTTATTTTGGTTATTTCATTTAAATTAGGATTAATGAATTTATTGTAATTGAATTTAGAATTAATTATATGTTCAAATAATATTATGTTTGAATTTGAATTATAGATTAAATTTGATATCCATCTTTATATTTGGCAACCCCAATTTCATTAAATAGGAATTCTTAGCTTGTATTAGATTCAAGATCTCCCATACATGCATCGTTTAGTATCAGATTCAGGATCTAACTGAAGCTTCAACAACTCGAGAAGCTGCTTCTTCAAACTATTTTGCGTTGTCTACTACGCATTGCTACAAGGCTTGCTCGATGCACTAAAATTCCTCTTTCCTCGTGCAGGACTGTCACATTCTCTCTCGCTACAATGCTTGCATGATAAATAAGACCAGCTCACTCTCGCTCTTGCTCGCTTCACCGCACACCTGTATTGACTCATCTGTTTGAGTGCTTTCTTACTTGCACGCTTGCATGCATGCGTAATAGTTGCTTGTATGCACTCCTTGTTCTTCATCAATGTTTGATTGCAACCATCCTTCTGTTGATTTTATCAAAGCAAAACCATCCCAGACTTCCATCCCCTGTCACTCGTTCACTTGATCATCCTCATCTACAAATCAAGTGGTGTACATCAAATTATTAGTAAACCTTGGTCTCAAACTTTATAAATTTCTTCATTTAGTAGTTTCATTTCGTTGATACAATCAATGTAATTGAATTGTTCAAGATGCATGGTTTAGTCGTAGAAGATACATGACAACTACAAAAGCATGTCTTTGGAGTTCCAAAATTCTTAATAATCACTTATAGTCAACATTATTATTCTTTTCATATATTTCATCATAGTCATAAGCATCTCCCTCCTAAGGAATATTATTTTGATTATGATTTAGGTCTGGCTAAAGATGATTGGACAAAATATTTTGATAGGATATCAGTGCAGTAATTAAAAAATCCTTGGCTGAATTTGTAATTTTCAGCAAGGATCAAGCAGTTTTTGAGAGAAATCCCTAGGCAAGACACTAGGGAATTGATAGGAAAATAGAAGAAAAATAACAAGATACAAAGATCCGGCTCTCCAAATCTCTAGCCGGCGGCTAGAGCCCAACCACCTAAGAGAAAACTCAGAAAATCAACAAACAATCATCTAACCTTAACCCTAATCCCTTTCCTCCTATTAGAGAATACAAATTAAAAGCATAATTACTAAACAACCCTTCCCTAATTAATTTCCCTCCAAAACTGCCACCTCCTGTTTGAAGTTTTCATCAATGCATGGGGCCCACAAGGGTGGGCCGACTGCTTCCTGTCTGTCTGGAGTAAACTAGGAGCCGACCTTGGTTTGGGACCAGCTCGACCGGTCCATCTTAGGCCTGTTTATCAATACCTCCTCCTAAAAAATCATCTTGTCCTCAAGGTGGAAGGACAGAAACTGGAGTTTCATCCGCTCATACAACTCCCAAGTTGCATCGTACTATGGTAGATTTTTCCACTTAAACAACACTTCCTTACTTCCTCCTTCCCCTTGTCGTACTCCTACCAACTCCAGTGGTTTCAGAACTACCTCTAAGTCCTCTGTCAGCGTCACTGGTTGCTCTGCAATTGAGGTGTGCTCCCCTATAGCTCTTATCAACTGTGATACGTGGAAGATCGGATGTATGGTCGCAGTCGGTGGTGGCTTTAATCGATATGCCATTGCTCTGATCCTCTCAACTATCTGGAAAGGGCCAAAGTATTGCGGGGCCAGCTTCTCGTTCCTCTTATCAGCCACAGTCCGCTGCCTATAGCGACGAAGCTTCAAATACAACTTATCCCCTGCCTCAAACTGAATGTCTTTCATGTGCTCATCAGCCAACCTTTTCATAATCTATTGGGCTCTCAATAAATGTCTTTTTAGTTCTTTTAATATCCTGTCCCGCTCCTCTAAGTACTGCTCCAATGAAAAGACTAATGTGCTATCATGCCCAAAGTGCACCAAGTGAGACAGATCCTTGCCATACAATACTTTAAAAGGAGTCATCTGGGATGACGAATGGTATTGAAGTGATGTACCAAAATTTTGCCCACGCCAAACATCTGAGGTGTCCCTGAAGCAAAACATCATATATATATATATATATATCTCTAAACTCCTTTTGACCACCTTTATATGACCGTTAGTTTGAGGGTGGTATGTGGTGCTCCTCTTAAGCGCAGTCCCCTGTGCTCTCTCCAAGAGTGACCGAGGAACACCTTTTCTCGATCAGACACTATAGACTCTAGTATCACCTATGTTGCACCGATACACCTATTTATGAAGGCGTGCTGTATCCGATACACCGATACACGGATACGCCTCTGATACTCCACCGATACGTGTCGGATACGCCAAAGCCGTTTCCACTTAAAATACTATTTAATTTCAAAAGTACACGCGTATCTGATACACGTGTCCCTTGAAAAACAAAAAGAAATCCGAAAAAAGATGTGTCGTATTTACTTCCGCGGTTGCGAGCAAGATTCTCTCATTTCCGAGATGAATTTGAGTCTCTTGATGATATGAAAATATTAAAATTTACTAAACTTTCACTTGATGAGACTAAATTAGATGATATGATATTTATTGAAGATGGTATATAAGTTCTAAGACAAACAATTGAAGAAGATAATTATATCATTCCTTCTATTGAATAGTTGAAACTTCATGTGCTAGATAATTTATGTTTATGCTTTTGTTGTTGTACTAGACATTTAATGATGTTGTTGTCATTTTTTTTTTGTAATTCCAAATATTATGCTTTGATTGCTTTCTTAATTTTTATGTATGATTTATAAATTATAATGCCGTGTCCGCGCCGTACCCGTATCCTATATTTTTAAGAATTGACGTGTCCCGTATCCGTATCGTGTCGTATCCGTATCGCCGTATCCGTATCGGTGCAACATAGAGTATTACATGTAATCTGACAACTTCTCTAATAAAAGATGATGCTACTGTCTGTAAGGATGTCATAGAGGGATGAAATGAGCATATTCTGCCTGGGAGTGCCAATGGCTGTAGTAGCCCTCATGGAGACATTGCCATATACTTATTCCGCTGACATACCTCACACTTGATCACCATCTCCTCGACATCCTTATTTTGAAAATATGGGTTCAAGTACTATAATTTTAATTATAACAATTATTATTATTTAGCACTTGAAAGTTTGTGAGGGTTCTTAAACCCTAAAAAATTAGTCCCGATGCTAGCTAAATGGGGGGTGAATTTGTTAATTTAAGAATTTCTTTAACAAATGAAAAGTTAAAACCCCTTGATGCAGAAGTAAAACTAATTTTACAATAACAACAATCAGATATTTCAAACACAAATCAAATCATAGAAAAATGCGGAAATTAAAATGCGAAAAAATAAATAGAAAGAACACACCAAAATTTATAGTGGTTCAATCAACTTAACCTACGTCCACTCCTTAGAGATTCCCTCTCCAATTATTGCACTAAACAAAAGTGACTCTCCTTTTGCTCCCACAGCAAGGCGAAGAAGCCCTTACAAAATCTTTCCACCGACCCGGTGAGGCAGAGAACCTTGAATCCTTTTACTCCCTCATGGAGTAGGCATAGAACCTGAAAATCCTTTTTCACTCACCTGGTGAAGGCATAGAACCTGAGAATCCTTTTACTCCCTCATGGAGTAGACAAAGAACCTTGGAATCCTTTTTCACCCACTTGGTGAAGGCAGAGAACCTAGATCTGGTGTTGATGAAGATCTCCCCCAAAGTCACCAAGGAACCAGAAAAGAAACTTGAAGAAGATGATGAACACCTTGCTTGGAGCAACCTTTGTGAATCCCTCACAACTCCCCCTCACAAGGATCTCTCTCTTTCCCTAGCTCTCCCTCTTCCTTTTCTAAGCTCTCTCTTAGATCTCCTCCACAAAAGATTATCTCAAGTGACAATGAGAGAGTTTAAATAGAGAGCCTCCAAAAGAAGCCCTATTTCAATTCTATGCTACTGATCATCTAGTACGATCCTTAGATCGTCCTGCATGATTATAAAACATCCCTTTTAGCCAGTACGAATTGCATTGCCCTGTACAATTAGTTCAACTGAAAAAGCCAGATCTTCCTGTACGATTAGTATAAAATTATTGAACTTCGTCTAGTATGATGTCCGGCAATGCCTTATCGTCCCATGCACTTTTCTATCATCTAGTACGAAAGGGGTCTATCGTCCTGAACGATTAGGTGAAAATTTATGGTATTTGTCTGGTACGATAGTTGACAATCTCTTATCGTTCCATACATGTTCGTTGTCGTCCAAGACAATCGTCACTGATCGTCCTGTACGATTGTAACAAATTAAGTTTTACCATAATTGTTCTCACAGATTAATTTAGGCATGATTGTCCTTAATCATCCAGGACGATCTACATCATCCTGTACGATTAACACAAAATTTAAAAATTAAAATATTGCCTAAATTGTGATTGATGATTGTTTTTCACAATTTGAACTGATCGTCCTGTACGATTTGGATTATATAGTACGATTAGTTTAATCGCTTTTAATTAGTAGGAATGCCCTCATTAGGATTTCTGTTTTTAACTGATTGTCCCTTGAATGTGTGTGTGCAATGTTACTTAACTTGGGGTCCACCATATACATAACTTGATTCAAGAAAAGTAAAAAGTACATTGAAATTGAAATTACAGACAGACTCAACCCCTAGTCTACCCAATTTTGGGCTGATTTGCATTGCAAGTGATCTTATGGACTTGAAAAGTTAATGAGTAGGGCAAACAGAATATATATGCAAGAATAACAACAACAACAATAACATCAAGCCTTTATCCCACTACGTGGGGTCGGCTACATGAATCCTTTTTCTCCATTGTGTCATATTAAAAGTCAAATTCTCGTTTAAATCTAATAAAGAAAGGTCATTCCTAATATTTTCTAACCAAGTCTTTTTAGGTCTACCCCTACCTTTCTTAACATAAGTCAAATCTAATACCTCTACTCTCCTAACTGGGTCATCGGAAGGTCGCCGTTTTATGTGACCAAACCATCTAAGGCGACTCTCTCTAATTTTATCTTCTACAGGAGCTACTCCAACCTTTTCACGTATATGATCATTTCGTATCCTATCTCTAAGGGTAAAGCTACTCATCCACCTAAGCATCCTCATCTCTGCAACACTTAACTTAGTATTATGCTTCTCTTTTAATGGCCAACATTCGGCACCATAAAGCATTGCAGGCCTCACTACCATCTTATAGAATTTTCCCTTAAGTTTGAGGGGTACATTTTTATCACAATAGTAAAAAAAATAATAATGTTTGTTATCATCAAAATCACAGTACTTGAGCCCAGATTTGCAACAATCTCTCCCTTTTTTATGATTATAAATATTGTTGTAAAAAATTTTCAAAACTAGGAAATTTTTTGCTTTTTTTAAAAAGAGACAAAAAGAGATAAAAAAGAAACATAACAAGGTAAATTTTACTAAAACATAAACAAACAACACACTACTCTCCCTTTTGACATTACAAAAAGGAGGAAAAAAATATTAAACAGAACAAAGTACAAAAAAGAAGTCCAGTACAAACACAGAAATAAAAGCACTGAGTAAACTAGAAAAAAGAGGAACCCTGATCAGGTGGAGATGGTGGTGGTTGAAAGTAGCGATGAAGAGAGGCAAACTGCTCACCAAATCGAGATGGTGGTGGTTGAAAGTACCGATGAAGAGAGGCAAACTGCTCACCAAATCAGACCATATCCTGGTCATGTAGTTGTTGTTGCTGGGCTATATAGGCATCAAAGTGAGCTATGTCTTGGGCATGCTGCTGCTCTTGTGAAGTTACATAGGAGTCAAACTTAGCCTCCCACTGGTCAAACCTCTCAACTAGCTGATCTATCTGTGACTGCTGGTGGATAGGAACAGGTGCAGGAATAGGTGCTAGACCATTATCGTGTTCATTTGCTTCTCGGTAGCGAGCCTGGCGGCGAGAAACACTTTGAATGACATGGAAGGAGGTATTAGAATAGAAGACTGGGAAATGATCTGGTGGTGTAGAAAATTGGAAGTTGTACTTGGATTCTATGACAAATGCTATGATTTGTCCTAAGGCCAGATTGAGTATTCTCTTATATTTGGGATCTCTAATAAAGTTCAGATTTGAAAGATAGTGAATTAAAAGATCAGTTGTATTAAAGTCTATTTGAGCTATTATGAAGTAAGTTGCAAGAGAAAGAATAGGAGTAATGTTGATTCGAACATCAACTTTAGGAATAATAAAGTTTCTAAGTATGTGTTGGATGATGCGGGCATCCTGAACTAGAGTGCTAACCTGGGCAACGTGGAAGTTACTATTGGATTCCATAAGGGTGGTGTTGATAGGGGTCCAATCAAATTCATGATTTACAACTGGAACATGAATTTTTTCACTAGTCGTGGGTAGGTGCAAAAAATATGAAAGTCTTGGTAGGTAATTTCTACTAGTCGCCTATTGACATAGGATTGGAGGACAGTACACTCATTATTGATTCGCAAGCTTATAAAGAACTCAAAGAGTAGTTCAGAACATAAGTGATAAGCGAAAGTAAGAATGAAGTTCAGAGTGGTATGAGCGAATAGAGGTAATACTTGAGAGTGGAGTTCCTCCTGATTGATGATTTTGGAGGATCCGATTCCGTTATATATGTTGTAGGCATTTTCATCAGCTACCTCAACAAGTCTTGGATCAACTTGACGCCAGGAGGAATTTCCAACAATTTGTCGAGATCGCTTGCCTCCAGACATTGCAAAGGATCAGATTTTAAAGGAGAAGGAAGAAGTATTAGAGAACTGGAGTGAAGAAGACCGTGGAGTTGGACTATTTATATAGAATCCTCTATGTCATCCAAGACAATAGTGTGATCGTCCAGAACGATCAGGTGTAATCAATTTGTCCAGACAATTGGCCAAAAAAGTTGGTCTTATCGTCTAGGACGATAAGATATCTTACTAGGCGATTAGACACAGGGAGGTTGTCCTGAGGAGTCAGCCTGTATAATCGTTTACTAATTGTATCGTCCAGGACAAATACATGGATCTTCTAGGACGATTTGTCATAAAGGATCATACCGACTGCATTGAAATTGTCTAACCGTTTCTGGCATGTGGATCGTATAGGACAAAATGAATATCATCCAGTACGATCACTAATAATTGATTCATATCAGCCGTTGGATGTGTAGGGATCAGTGATTGGAATTTTTGTTAATATTGTCCAGACGATTTGAACAAAAATGAAAAAGTTCAAGAGATGGAATGTGATGATCAGGAGGGGTTCAAAACAAATATAAAAATACCAAAAACATAAAACAAAACAAAAATAAGTCAAAACCAGTAATAAATCAAAATCAAAACTTTTTTTTTTGTGAATCGATCAACTCCAGCAAATGATAAAATTTCCTTGTTAGTAGATTAAAAATCAGTAGGAAATGAATTGACAACGCTGAAATTAAGAAATAGTAGAAAAGCGATCTTGTTAATCCTAGTTTGGACTCTTTACATGTTAGAAATATTTTTAAACTAAAATCTAATTGAAAAAAAATAAGTAAGAAAATTGATACAGACAGCGGTTAGGATGATGAAGCCAAGAGACCTGGGGGAGGCCATGGAGCTAGTATAGTTGGTGGAGGATCAGAGGCAGTTGGAGAGAGGGGCTAGGGAGAGCAACTCGGGGGGATCGTATAGGATGATCACCACCTTCTTAGCTCCCAAGGGGCCAGTGCCAAGGATTCTGAAGGAAGTGTCCAAGGAGAGAACGGAGGAGGGGGAAATGAGGGAAATTTCAAAAGGTTAACTGAGAAGGAGATACATGAGAAGAGGGCAAAGGGATTTTGTTTCAGATGTGATGAGAAGTACATGCCGGGGCATATGTGTAAGGATCGAACTATTCATGTTCTTACCGTCTGTGATGACGAGGAAGCTGAAGAGGGAGGTGGGAGTGGGTTAGAGATGAAGGAAGATGAGAAGTTGCATATGGATTTGGTAGAAGTCTCCCTAAACTTAGTGGTGGAAAGTGAAGGGAGAGATAGTTGATAGAGAGGTGATAGTATTGATAGATAGTGGAGAAACTCACAATTTCATCTCCACCTAGATTGTTGATCTGTTAGGGGTGAAATTAGTGGATACAGGAGGCTATAGGGTGATGATGGGCAAGGGAAAGGTGGAAATGGGTAGAAGAGTTTGTAGGGGAGTGGTGTTAACCATTCAGGGGATACATGTGAGAGATAATTTTCTTCCCTTTGAGTTGGAGAGTACTGATGTCATCCTGGGGATGAAATAGCTATAAATCTTGGGAGATACCAAGGTCAATTGGGAAACACTAAGGATGGAACTGGTGATAGGGGGAAGAAAAATGTGATTCAAGGTGATGCAGGGCTCTCAAAAATTGGGGTATCTCTCAAAACATTGATCATAACCATAAAGGAGGTAGGTGGAGGATATTTGATGGAGCTGCACAGTTTGGAGGGAGCTAGATTGGAGGAGGGAGGGGACATACCCCTCTCCATACAGCTGTTGATTCAGCAATTTCAGGAGGTTTTTCAGCCACCTCAGGGATTGTCACCACCGAGGGAGCAGGAGCACACCATCACCTTGAGGGAAGGTGTGTCACCCATCAGTGTCAGGCCTTACCGATATCCTTAATTTTAGAAGGATGAGATTGATAAGTTGATTAGAGAAATGCTGGAGGCGGGAATTATCAAATTCAGTGTGAGCCCTTTCTCTTGTTCATTCTTACTGGTGAAGAAAAAGAATGGGAGTTGGAGGTTTTGTGTGGACTATAGAGTAATCGACAAGGAAAATTGTGCTAGACAAGTTTCCTATACCAGTGATTGATGAGTTGTTGGATGAGTTGATTGGAGCGGTGATTTTCTCGAAGATTGATCTGAAGTCAGGATATCATCAAATCAGGATGAAGGCGGAAGATGTACCAAAGATAGCTTTCAGAACTCATGAGGGGCACTACGTGTTCCTGGTGATGCCTTTTGGTCTCACCAACGCTCCAGCCACTTTCCAGTCACTCATGAACAAGGTTTTCAAAACTTACCTCTGGAGGTTTGTCTTGGTATTCTTTGACAATATCCTAATTTACAGTAGAATTGATGAGGAGCACTGGGATCATTTGAGGAGGGTGTTGGAGTTGTTGCAGGAGCATGAGCTTAGAGTTCACCTGAAGAAGAACTGTTTCGCCCAGACTAGTGTGGAGTATTTGGGTCATATTGTATCCAAAGAAGGGGTGACAACTGATCAATCAAAGATTAAAGTTATGTTGAGGTGACCCTTACCTAAAAATTTGAAGGAGCTGAGAGGATTCTTAGGACTAACGGGATACTACAGGAGGTTTGTAAAAGGGTACAACATTATAGCATGGCCACTGACAGAGAAGCTGCAGAACGATGATTCTTATGGGGGGAGGAGGCCACAACAACATTTGAGAGACTGAAGAAGGCTATGACTACTGTACTAGTCTTAGCTTTACCAGACTTCACTCAGGCCTTCATAGTGGAGACAGATGCTTCAGGATATGGCTTGGGGGCAGTACTTATGTAGATACGTCGACCCATTGCCTACTTCAGCTAGGTGTTGACAGCCAGAGTCAGGCTGAAATTAGTCTATGAGAGGGAGTTGATGACCATCATTTTAGCTATCCAGAAGTAGCGACCCTACCTATTAGGTAGGCATTTCATTGTCAGAACTAACCAGAGGTGCCTGAAGTACTTATGGGAGCAACGGATAGTGACTGGGGAGCATCAGAGGGGGTTTTCCAAATTGTTTGGGTATGATCTTGAAATCCAATAGAGGCCAGGAGTGGAGAACATGGCAGCAAATGCATTGTCCAGATGTATGGGGGAGATGCAGATAATGGCATTATCGATTCCTTTGATGCTAGATTTGGAGACCATCAAGGAGGAGAGTACTAGGGATAAGGAGTTGGAAACGATCAGGATAAATTTACTGAGGGAAGGGGGTAGCCATCCAAGTTACTCATTGAAGGGGGACAGACTGTTGTATCAGGGGAGATTTGTGATGCCCTGGACCTCAATCCAATTTTCATACTCCAAGAGTTTTATGGAGCGCTGTTGGGGGTCATTCAGGGGTGTAGAAGACACACATGTGGCTAGCCTCAGAGCTGTACTGGAAGAGGATGCATAGAGATGTGGAGGAGATGGTTGTCAGATGTGAGGTCTGTCAGAGGAACAAATACCTGGCTATGTCGCCAGGAGGACTACTACAGTCGTTGGCTTTACCGAGTCGAGTATGGGAGAAGATATCCATGGACTTCATAGACGGGCTGCCCCATTCAAAAGGCTTCACAGTGATTCTGGTGGTGGTGGATAGATTGAACAAGTATGCTTATTTCATTCCCCTCCGACATCCATACACCGCGGTGACAGTGACTTCAGCTTTCTTCAGAGAGGTGGTCAGATTACATTGAGTACCAGAGGCGATTGTATCAGATAGAGATAAGGTGTTCCTCAGTCATTTTTTTTTTTGGAAGTTGTTCAAATTACATGGGACAGTTTTGAATAGGAGCACCGTTTACCACCCACATATGGATGGCCAAATAGAAGTGGTCAACAAGAGCTTGGAGACCTACCTAAGATGCTTTGTGTCGGAGACACCCAGGCTATGGGCCAAGTGGCTATGGTGGGCTGAGTATTGGTACAACACCTCTTATCATTCTGCTTATCAGATGAGCCCATTCAAGGTGTGTACGAAATGGATACTCCTCACTTGGTACACTTTGAGAGTAGCAGTACTCTAGTTTCTTCAGTGTACGAGTACTTGTAGGAGAGGAATAGAGTGCTAGAGGAGTTGAAGAGACATCTACTGAGAGCTCAACAGATTATGAAGAAACAAGCAGATGGGCATATGAAGGACATCCAGTTTGAAGTAGGGCAGAGGGTGTTCTTGAAGCTCTGATCATATAGACAAAAGACAATCGCCAATAGGAGGAATGAGAAGCTTGCTCTAAGGTACTTTGGACTTTATGAAGTATTGAAGAAGATTGGAGCGATACCATATTGGTTGAAACTATCACCAATGGCGACTATAGATCTGGTTTTTCATGTATCTCAGTTAAGAAGGGTCATTAGAGATTTTACAGCTAGCTCGGAGTTACCAACGACACTTACTGAGTATTTAGAGGTGATTCTGAAATCCTTAGAGTTGATGGTGGTTCTCTAGAAAGAAGATGGAACTAAGGAAGTGCTGATTAAGTGGAAGAATCTCTTCCTGACTACGATGCTACGTGGGAGCCATACGAGAGGGTGAAACATCAGTTTTCTGGTTTTCACATTGAGGACAAGGTGATTCTTTGGGAGGGTGATATTATTAGGCCGGCTCCTCCTGAACCGGCATAATCCTCCCCAAATCCTGAACTGGCCCTGGATGGGCTGGTTTTGGTCTATAAGAGGTGGGCTACTACCGCCTCCTCTTCCTTTGTCACCCACAATAGTGGGTCCCACCATTCTAATTGAATCCAAAATAAGAAAGGAGGGGGAGGCTAGGGTTTTGGAGGGAGATTTGATTTAGAAGGTTTATGTATTAAATAACATGAAGTGTTTTAGGGTTAGGGGGTTATGCTTTGATTTGTTTCTTTTGTTCTCTTGAAGTTTCTTTGGCGTCTTGGACTCTAGACTCATCATCTAGAGATTGGGAGAGGACAATCCTCCTCTCGAATTGAGGATCAATTGTATCTTGCTTTGTTTTTGCTTTTGCTTTGAATCCACTATTACAATATATTGTTTTGGATTGATTTCATCAAGATTATCGCATTGTTTCTGCTGCTTTTTATCAATTATTTCTAGGGTTGCTTTCGAACTCAAGTATTTCCTCTTGGATTACTTATGAACTCAATTATTTCCTATCAAAAGGCTAACAAGAATATATGGAAAAAAAAAACTTAAACAACAAATAAATTGGTAAGTATAATTTACTCACTTGCGGAAATAAAGAAGCTGATAATCTATACTCTAATCGAATGTATCTGCCTCAGTCTCCCTCCTCTGGCTTCAACGGAGCAAACACAAGAGTCGTAACCTTCGATGTCCTCGGTGACTGCAAAAAAGGTGAAGCAGAACCAATGAGAAACCGAATGAGTAAAGGGAATGACGAGTGAATGGCTCTAGTCGGACTTATTGGGCTTAAAATAGCCCAGTAGCCTTCTCGGTTCATCCCGCCTCATCACAGAAATGATGAAGACTCGAAGAAGATGAGAAGAAGAGGAGATTTTGAGCTTCATTCGTGCGCTCGGTCGGCTTACCTAGTCATGCAAAGGAAGAATACAAGGGTAGAAGACCAAGGAGAGCGACGAAACCCTAAGGCCCCTACAAGCTCCAGTTAATCCCTACCCTCATAAGCTCTTATTGAGCCTTACACGAGTGAGCTCCACAAATGCTTAGTTCTGTGAGCTCTTGTCAATTGCTGGACCTGCGAGAGGCCTTGTGGGCATTAGATTTGGAGTTCTTCCAAAGTGTTTTAAACATTAAGTATTGTTCCCAGCTCAAATTTGCAAAATCTTTGCTATAATTTTTTATCTACTGTAAGACGTATTCCTTTGGTGCTTATTCTTAAATTGAAAATTATCCAATAGAAATCATGAACATTTAAAATCTCCATTCAGAAGTGAAAGTTTTTATGGTTTATCATTTTCTTACCTATAATTTCTAATTTGTAGTATAATTAAACATAGTAGAAGTTTAATACAGTCAATGCCATTAGTTTCCCAGATTTGAAAAAGATTTGCACGCTATCATGCAGTCAAGAGCTTATGACATCTTTGAACCTGATGCTCAACAGTCTATTATTTTATCGATTTTCACCTAAACCTTGAGTTTCAAAACATCTATTGCATAACGTTATTTTTATTGGGTCTGGTAAAGTAAAATGGACTGACATGCCTAAGTCATTTTGTTGCTCCATTAAATGTGAACAATCTTGAAGGCATGATTTAAAGACTGAAAAGGTTTGAAATTGACCTAGAAAGTGATAGCTGATAGGGAAATTGATCGTGGCTTGTATTCTTGTCATTTGAGTACGAGTTACACTTTTTAACAATTTTTTTTTTTCTGAAATTTAAATGTAAAACCTATGGCAAACTTGTCAATACATGGGGAATGTGAGTATGGCAGCCTTGCAACGTATCTTTCCATTAATTATGGGAGTTGGTCAATTTGAATGTCCTGGTGTCCTGCAGAAACTCTGAAAGCTTCTTTTTCTAGTCATTTGTTGTCTTGGGAACTGCTTGAACAAGTGATTCTCTCTTGGTATGTATACCTTCAAAATTCATTTCGTTATGCACATGAGAAGATGGGATACATAGATGCTGTTAACTTATTATATTCTTAAAGTTACATTGTGCTCGCATGATTATTTCCTGCTTATAAGAACTTCTGTTGAACCCTGCAGAGAAACTATTGAACAACAATTGCTTTATTTCATTTTTTGGTGTATTTTTCACTTTGGCATAACGGTAAGATTAGATAGCCCTGCAGCAACTGCCAATATGGAATGACATCACTTTGCTGTTACACTTTCTTTATCATAAATCTTATGCCTCATGCTTGAAATTCAAATATTAGCTGACAACAGGGATATGCACCACCTAATTCAGATAGACGCCAGGGAGTTTTGTCAAGGAAACGACTGGAATACCTTGACTCTGTTGCTCAGTTTTATGACATTCCTGATACAGAACGTTCAGATGATGAAATCACCATGCTGCGCCAGGTTTTTCTCTCTTTTGGCCAGTCATCATGCCTTACTCGTTTCCTAAGGCTTCGTTTGGGACGGCTTTCTTACCATTTCTTAAAACAGCTTTCTAGTTCAAAAATTAAAAATTTTGTACTAAAAAGCTACTTCATGAAGCAGTAAGATAGCCGTCCCAAACGAAGCCTACAGCTTTTGCACTACTTCTTGTAGTAGCTTTCTAGTATAAAAATTAAAATTTTTATACTAAATTTTTTTTTTTAAAAGTAGTAAGAAAGCCGTCCCAAACGAAGCCTAAGTCTGTTTACATTAAGGAATTCTTCTTTTTTGTTGTTGATAAGATTGCTGTTGATTGCCCAAGAACTGTACCTGATGTAACCTTCTTCCAGAATGAACAAGTTCAGAAGTCATTGGAGCGTATTCTTTATACATGGTTAGGCTTCTTAATGTCCGTTTGCTTTAGTTGAAGACATTATGCTGATATTTATCTTGCAAATATACACCGTGCTAGGATCTCCATCATGCCTAAGTGACCATCTAGGCCCTTTTCTTGGAAAAGATCTAAGGGTATTCTATTTTTTTCTTTTGCTAATTATCTTAAGATTGTTAACACTATCATGTCTTTGAAATTCACAGCAAAAATGGATGGATTTGGATGTATCTAGACAATTAGTTTGCCGTCTTATATCACCATCTGTGTATTATCTGAATCTTTATTAAGTTGAAATAAGAAAAAGTAGATATCCTTTTGAGATGAACTCCTACAACAACAACAACAACAACATCAAGCCTTTATCCCACTACGTGGGGTCGGCTATATGAATCTTTTTTCTCCATTGTGTCCTATTAAAAGTCAAACTCTCGTTTAAATCTAATAGAGAAATGTCATTCCTAATATTTTATAACCAAGTCTTTTTAGGTCTACTCCTACCTTTCTTAACATAAGTCAAATCTAATACCTCTACTCTCCTAACCGGATCATCGGAAGGCCGCTGTTTTATGTGACCAAACCATCTAAGGCGACCCTCTCTAATCTTATCTTCTACTGGAACTACTCCAACCTTTTCACGTATATGCTCATTTCGTATCTTATCTCTAAGGGTAAAGCCACTCATCCACTTGAGCATCCTCATCTCTGCCACACTTAACTAAGTATCATGCTTCTCTTTTAATGGCCAACATTCGGCACCATAAAGCAATGCAGGCCTCACTACCATCTTAAAGAATTTTCCCTTAAGTTTGAGGGGTATATTTCTATCACATAACAAGCCCGATGCATTCCTCCACTTCAACCATCCAACTTAAATTTTGCTGATAATATCCCCATCTATTTCACCATCACTCTGAACAATAGGTCCAAGATATCTAAAACGTGTACTCTTATTAATGACTTGATCGCCCAAAGTCACAATCCCCTCACTAGGTCTATTACTACTAAAATTACACTACATATATTCCGTTTTAGATCTACTCAAGCGAAAACCTTTAGACTCTAAGGTTGACCTCCATAATTCAAGTTTACCTTCAACTCCCTCTCTAGTCTTATCAACAAGAAGAATATCAACAACAACAACAACAACAACATCAAACCTTTATCCCACTACGTGGGGTCGGCAACATGAATCCTTTTTCTCCATTGTGTCATATTAAAAGTCAAATTCTCATTTAAACCTAATAAAGAAAGGTCATTCCTAATATTTTCTAACCAAATCTTTTTAGGTATACCCCTACCTTTCTTAACATAAGTCAAATCTAATACCTCTACTCTCCTAACCGGGTCATCACAAGGCCGCCGTTTTATGTGACCAAACCATCTAAGACGACTCTCTCTAATCTTATCTTTCATCGGAGCTACTCCAACCTTTCACATATAAGTTCTTTTCATATCTTGTCTCTAAGAGCTATTACTTGTGTTCAAACACAAGGTGGATTGACCAAGTATTTCCCTATTTCGGTTGGGTTACATCAAGGATCAGCCTTAAGCCCATATCT
>NW_021319910.1:715533-739164 GCF_001605985.2 Dendrobium catenatum
TAGAGGTACAAAACCATTGATGTAACCTGCTGACTTCTTATTTGAAATCTTGGAGGATGCCTTATTAAACTCTGCAACTAAAAATTCCCTAATTGAATTAGCCCAATTTATTGACAAAAATTCATCTAGATTATTTGTTATTCTTTGAAGCAACCTAGGGGTTTTGAAGTTGTTAAGTTGAAAAAGTAAATTTGAACATAAATACATGATAAAGTTTCTTAACATAGTCTTGGGGTGGGGGGGGTTTCCTTGTTCATCTCCATCATGTCTGTCTTTATTTCCAATGATGTAACTGAAGTATGTGCTAAGGAAAGCCAGGAAATTTTTTCTTCTTTATTTGGCAGATTAGTAGGAAGGACCACTTCATCAGCCGTGAAAGGAATGGCTTGACCTTTTATAACAAAGCATTGTTTTGAAATGTTCCACTTTGAGATCAGCTCATAAATCAGAGGGACATTTTGCTCAAACCCAAGAAATTCCAAAAATTGTATGATCTTTAAACGTCTCAATGTGTCCAAGAAGTCAGGAGTAATTTGCTTAGCAAAGTCATCACAGTTTGTTCGAAACGTAGAAACGTAGCATCGATAGGTTATTGGACGAACATATATCTGAAAATTTTAAAAAATAAAAAATAAAAAATAAGTAAATGAGATACGCAAAAACAACGCACAATGTAAGCAACGGTCACGCACAGTGTACGCATAACATACGCACAGTGTACGCATAACATACGCATTAGAACGAACATTGCAAAGAAATGACAGCAAATTATACGCACGCATAAAATACGCACAACATAAGCATGGAACACGCAAAGTTTACGTATAAAATACGCACAGAAAATGCGTAAATGGAAGCAATCTAGTTAGGTTTTATGTTTCAAATTTCAACATAAATTCATAGTAAACCCTGAATACAGAGAAAACACGGTGGCATCAAAGTATCAAACATTTAAAAAGTTTCGAGAAGCCATGCATACGCATAGAATAAGCATAAAATCCTAAGATCTTCAGAGCCTTGAACACCAACGCATAGCATAACCATAAAATACGCATTACGAAACAGAAAACATAGCATTAAGTTACCTTTTTCTTTGGGGGTGATGACATCTTAGAAGAAACTGAGTGAAGAATGCTTGAAATTGCTCCGGAGTGAATGCTTGGAAGTTCGAAAGTTTACTGTAACTTGAAAATCGAAACGTCGACTCCGCCATTCGACCTTTACAAGGGTTTAAATGTTGATGCAACGTCGACATTTCACTAGGCGCGCCACGTCGGCAACTGGGGGTCCGAACTGAAAAAAAAGAGGTTAATTTTTAAAAAGGCGACGCCTTAAATATATGAGGCGAGACGCCTCAGTAAACTTGAGGCGTAAGCCTCATAAACTAAACTTATTGCGTAGGCTTTGAGGCTTAAATGGACGAAATTGCGCTGAGGCGCGCCTTTTATTGCGCAATTTTAAACGTTGGTTTGAACACAAGTAATAACTCCTGCATACATATCTTTAATGATTTGAATATAAACATTATTGACTCCTTTTTTTTCAAGAACTCTCCATAGCACTTCTCTTGGAACTTTATCATATGTTTTTTCTAAATCAATAAATATCATATGTAGATACTCCTTATTTACTCTATATTTCTTCATCAAATCTCTTAATAAATGTATGGCTTCCATAGTCAACCTACCCGACATGAATCCAAATTGATTTTGAGATGAACTCCTGCTTTCAAATATTCTTTGGTTCTATGTTAAGTTCTATAAGTATTTCCTTAGGTATCAAAAATCTTACTTAGCATGAAAAACTTTGTTTATCTATTTTTTTAATTTATTTACATCATCTAAGTTGTAATTTATCCAAACTTTGTTTTAGGGCTATTCGTCATCCAGCAAGTGGATATGTCCAAGGAATCAACGATCTTGTGACTCCATTTTTAATAGTATTCTTGGAAGAGCATCTTGAAGGAAATATGGAGAGTTGGAACATTTCTCAACTTTCTCCGCAAACAATCTCCAATATTGAAGCGGACTGTTATTGGTGTCTTTCTAAGCTGCTTGATGGCATGCAGGACCATTACACTTTTGCTCAGCCAGGAATACAGCGTCTTGTCTTTAAATTGAAAGAACTGGTTCGACGAATTGACGGTATTTACCGGATTTCTCTCCTCTTAGTTCTTCTAAATCTCTGCGTTTTATTTCGACCATCTACATGCCTGTGTTCCACCCCAAGTTTATCTCTGTTTGCTTTATCTTCTTTATTATTTCTGTTAGGAATCAACTGGCAGAATGAGGTTACAAACGTTTTTATTTGAATGTCATAAAATACTCAATCTTTGACTTCGGCGAGCTTCTCTTTGTTTCCTTGAAACTCAAAAAAAATTGTGATTTCTAGTAGATCTGACTCCAACCATCTCTGTTTATGTTTTTGGGAATTGGAAGAACCTGTTTCAAGACACATGGAGGAACAAGGACTGGAATTTCTTCAGTTTGCTTTTCGTTGGTTCAATTGCCTCTTGATACGAGAGGTGCGTTTTCTTCTTGCTCACTCTGTAGGAATCGGCCATCATCTTAAGTAGCTAAATCATTTTGTAACAATATATAGATCCCATTTCATCTCGTTACACGGCTGTGGGATACATACCTAGCTGAAGGAGATTCATTACCAGAGTTTCTTGTGTATATATCTGCCAGTTTTCTGTTAACGGTAAGTGTACAATATCTTACTCATAAATCAGTACCTAGAGGTTGACTTTGATAAGTTTTCACAGTTGAATTCAGATGCTCTAGCTGGAACCAATATATGTTTCATTAAGTTGTTATTTTGGATGTCTTTTTTTTAAGATAAGGAATCATTTGGGTTCGATGTGGAATCTTGGTAGTACTTGAGAAAAGTTTATGTTGGTACGGCTCACGTTCCAATTTATGCTCAACAACTGTCAGTGTATCATGAAATCAACTTCTTGCTAGCAATATTAGTTTCGATTTTGATGTGAAACGTATATGCGATGGAGGAGTTACTTTAGGAAATTAAAGAGATCAATTGGAACTTAATAACCCAAAATAAAATTATCATTTATAATAAAAGAGTGATCCTTTGAACTCTTAGTTTTTAACTCGTTTAGGCAACGAATAGTGACATCGATTAACCAAACAATTCAAGAAAACACCAAAATAATTGTAGGCTACGACAATAAACAATAATCCATGATTTAATAAAGAGAACTATCACCTTTGGAGCCCATGCGCTCAACTAATCTAGGCTTCAGCGGAAGAAGCGTCTCCACATTAGAACCGAGGTCACTCCGAGGAAGAAGGAACCTAAGATCATCGTTCTGGGATGGTGGCCAGAGTGGTGGAGGGTGGCGGCTTGGAGTGGAGAAGGTTGGCCGGCGTGAGGGATGGGGGAGATCGGCTAGGACTAGCCGTGGGGAGTCACGGGTTGGTGGAGGAAAGTGGGTTTGGCTTGGGCACTTTGAAAAGTTTGGGTAGGGAAAACAATTAAGGCCCAAGAAGAGCTCGGGTAGGAGAGAAAAATCTCCTGAGACAAACAATTTCAGTTTTCTGAAATTGCATTAATGAGAAAACGTGGAGAGGGGAAACAGGTTTAAAGAAAATTCAAAACAACTTCCAAAGGAAGGGGGTTTCGACCAAGCATGGAGGGGAAGGGTGGAGTAAGGTTAATTAAGTGGGTCCCATGGGGAGTAAATAAATTAATTAAATCTGAATTATTATTTCAGATTTAATAATATGAGGCTCGCCTTGAGGCCCGCCTTTGCGCAATTCCAGTAAAAAACGCCTCGATGCTTGCGCCTCAAGTTTTTTTTATGAGGCTTGCGCCTCAACTTGGTTGAGGCAAATCTTGAGAAATAAAGAAAAGAAGATTTGTAGGACACGGAAAACCTAGAACTCACAAAGAGATCTAGATTCTCCTACGAACTCACTAAGAGATCGTGGAGGTTTTTGCACTCACAAAGAGAACATTAGAGGCAAATTTTCATTCATTCAAAAACTGAAATTACAAAGCATGAGGCCTCATATAAATAGGCCAAAATGAGAGAATAAGAAATGACACAAATGCCCTTCCGGGCTACATAAGCGACTAAATGTCCATAAGGGCAAAAGTGGAAAAAACAACAAAATAAATACGCTACTACATAAATGACAAAATACAAGTCATGCTCGTGGCCGTCGATCTCCGGCGTCGACAATGCTGACGATGTCCTCATCAGATTTCATAAAAGAAATTAAAATATGTATATTATGAAATGTGAACATCATATTAGACTTGGCCAAACATTTAAAAAATTCATATTCATATTTAGTGTTAAATGATGTACTACTAATTGCATAATTTTAAGTTATAGGATTACAAATATGAGAATTATAAGGAAAGAAAGCAAATGAGCTATGATGCACTGACACTTTTCCTCAAAGATATATGCAGTGTACAACACATATTAAACACTACACGTATCCAACACATGCCTACAATACATGTCGGACAAATTGGTGTGTGGCTTAAATATTTTATGAAAATCTTTTTTTTAGTATAATTTTTTGTGCTTCAAATTTTTATTTATTAAAAATATATAAATTAAATTTCTTATTTCCTCTCCACAGCCCTAAATCATCACTCACACTTAGTACTCATTTCCCAAACATTCCTATTTTCATTTCTCTATGGTGAGTTGTCGTTAGAGTTTCTCAACAATGTCTGATGCCATCTAAATATCAACATTTAGCATTGTCACAACATTATCTTTTCAAATCCATGTCAATATCGAAGTCTTACATTGGCTTGATATTGACTCTGGACGCCAGCAATTTTGACATCCACGATCACACCCTCAAGTCATCTCGACATCTCATCTTTGTCCAACGTTGTCTCAATATTGACGTCGTCTCAACATCGACATTTGATGTCTATTACACATCGACGCCTGACTCTTGATAGCATTGACATTTTCCCTCTCGATGCTTGACTCTCCTGACACATGTGATTGACACCTGACTTGCGACATTTTAATATTAATCATTTAAAGCATAAATTATAGGTAAATGATTTATTATTTCTCAATTATGTTTAATATTCTATTTGTTTAATTTCTATACACTATTTTTAAAATATAAAAATTATATTATGGTGTTCAATTTATATACGTGCTCTTTTTTCAATAATTAACATGTCCCGTGTTCGTATCATGTCGTATCATGTCGTATCCATGTAGGGGTATAAACGAGTCGAGTCAAGTCGAGTATCTACCTAATCGAGCTAAGCTTGTTTAGTTCTTACCGAGCTCGAGCTCGTTTACTAAGCTCAAGCTAGTCTCGATTGTTAAGCTCGATTTCATATTTTTAAATTAAAATTTTTAGTTCTTTTAAGAATTTTTATTTTTAATACAAAATTAATTTAAAATTTTTAAAATATATTATATAATGATAATTTAAATTATTATTTTTTAAATATATTTAAAGTTAATCGAGCAGCTTAATGAGCTTTCAGGTTGAGCTCGAGTTCGTTTAATATACGAGCTCCAACACAAGCTCTAGTGCAAGCTCAAGCTTGAACTCGTGGCTCAATGAGCTCGACTCGTGATCTCGTTAACGAGTCGGGCTTGCAAGCTTGCTCTGCTCACTTACATTCATATGTCCATGCTATCATGTCCGTGCTCGTGCATCATAGCAAAGGTGCTAAGTATTTCTATTTACCTCCATATGTGTTTAATAATAGATTCAAGCAAGCGTGATAAGAGTGTCGATTGATTGATGTGATGCACACAATTCAAGTTCAAAATGCCTTGATATTGTGCAAAATCACTTAAATGTTGCTTGCTCACAAAACAAATCACATTATTGTGTTCAAAATGTTGAAAATACCAATAAGAGACCTTTTACATTCAATTCTAAGTGAATGCAATTAAAAATTACAAATTGTGGATATGAGATTGCGTGAAATCGCTCGAACGTTATTCGTTCACAAAACGGATGACACTATTCTGTCTATAACAACAACAACATCAAGCCTTTATCCCACTATGTGGAGTCGGCTACATGATTCATTTTTTTCCATTGTGCCTTGTTAAGAGTCAAATTCTCAATTAAATCTAATAAAGAAAGAAAATCTCTCATTTAATGGATTGCACCATTGTGTCTGAAACGTTTAATTTCCAAATGGATGAAACAAATTATTTGGATTCACTCAAGAGACAAACAACAAAAAAATCACTCACAAGCACCAAACAAGGACAAAATTCGACACATGCGAACGACAAAAACTTGTCAAATGAATTGATACTCATTTAAAATAAATATATATCTATTGTTATAATAATTTAAAATTAATTTAAAATATATACCTTTTAAATCAATTAAAAATTAAAAAAAAAATCTAAATTTAGAACATTTTTGTATAATGTACCCTATCCTTTTGCTTGGAGTGTGAAGGTGGTCACAAAAGTAGGAGGGTATGTAGCACATAGAGTATGAGAGAGAAAGGATGGGCAGCTGCTGTTAGTAAATAGGGATTGTGGGTTTGTTTTATTATGATTTTTTTCTCTTTATTTTTGTTTTTTTCTACTTTTTTAATGAAATGCACACAAAAAAATTAAATTTATTGACAATAAATGTCCTTAAATTTGGCTAACATATTACATGAAAATTACTACATTAGGATATTAGGATTTCATCTCTCTCTCACTCTCCATACTAAATTAGTATATTAAGCTTTCCTCAGATCTCTCTCATTTATCTTGTTTTTACTTAAAAGATTGCTTGGTAGTAAAATCGAGTTTCCTCCACAAACAAATTCGAATCTAACATCTCGAAGCACATTCTTTCAATTTTTCCTATTCAAAATAAGGTTGAAAGGCTTTGAGTTCTAATAAAACTTTTGACCAAAGATTCACAAAGCTTGGAAGACATCATCAGAGCATTTTAAAATCTTAATAAGATCCACCTTCCTCATAATACTAACCTAAATCTGCCAACACAGCCTCAATTTGTCACAGCATCTACCGCCTCATTTCCATCTCTTGTTATCTCTGTGTTGCACACCCTCCTACCCGCACGACCAAGCCCTCACACCAACCAAACCACCTTTCCCTCTCCTCCTCTCTACATACACGACCACCAGCTGCCCTAGTACCATATACATTGTCGTCAAGCCCATCGTTGCCTATACCTCCTCCACTCACTACCTTTTCACTCTTCATCTCTTTCTCTCCCCCAATCTCTACCTCTACCTTTTTCGCTCTATTCCTCCCAATCTCTCTTCCTTCACCTCTCAATCTATCCCTACCTCCCTCAATCGCACTCGCTCTCCTTTTCTCTTTCTAAACTGAAATCATTCTCCTACTATATCTTTATCACCCTTTTCCTCTCACTTTCTCTTTACAAAAAAACCCTTTCTCTCTCTAAACAAGAAGAAACTCCAATTGCAGTCTCGTCGGACATCTACCTTTAGTCAATTTTGGTCGGCTACCTCCTTTAACTAAGTGGACCAGGGTCCATAACAACTCTGGATGATTGAATCATGGGACCTTGGTCGAACTCGTCGTGATCCCCCCTGCCCCCAAATCTACTTTAAGCCCATGGCGGTAAATTTCCAAACCTAAATGAAATCGTTTCAATTCTCCACTGAGCACTTAGTGCCTCCTAATGATTAGCCTTAATTATAAGTTCTCTCTCATAACAGGGAGGGCAATTAATTATAGGGGCTTGCATCTATGAGAAACCTGAAACCGAATTATAAAGTTCTCTTAAAATAAGGATGAAATATCTAAGTAGTGTCTTCTCTTAAATTTAATCAGTCTTCTTAAACTTTGATATGAAACACTCAGTCTTTTTAAACTTTAATATAAAAATACTCGTAAGACTCCCCCAACAGAGGCCGTGACATGAATTTTTTGAGTCTGCAGATTTCTGATTGAGATTAATCAAGTTTGTAGGGAATCTGTTCCTAAGGCCCAATCATTCAAATTTCTTTGTTCAGCGAGGTCGAATGATTTGGATCAAACAACAATTTTTCTAATTTTTTGGCTTCATTATAGAATTTTTCAGTATCTATAAGTTTAAGGAACCAAACTTTTTTTCTTTTAGTCAGTGTTTTCAAGAGTGGAAGTTATGCCAATTTCTAAGAAAGTGAAGTTAAGTTAAACAGTAATTTCTTAGAAGAACCTATCAGTTTGGACATACCATATCATATGGATTCAAAACATTATGATATGGTCACAAGTGCTGTATTTCCTCACTTTTTTTATCTATATCAAACCCTATCCAATTGACTACTTGTATTTTATATTTTCACCAACAAAATTGAACATACCAGATACGTGTTCTAGTTAGAATTAAAACAAATTCTAATTTGTTTAAGCAAGTCTGTAATTGTATAAGTTTAGTTAAACTCACAGTTTTTAACCAACCGAAATAGTTAGAATAAGGCAGCAGATGATGATGATGCATCTCTGATAGTATGATATTGCGCTTGATTTCAAGTATGCACTGTATGCTAGGAGTAGAGCAATTAAACCAAGATGTAATCTTTCTAATTACTTTAAAAAATATTTTCTAACCTATAAATTGTCTTGGAATTCTTTGCATAAGGGTATATACTCTACTTTTGATTATTCATGATTGAGAACTATGTCAAAATAGCCCTCCGGAGTATTTTTACGAGCCCATTTTAATCCCAACTTTTTCATGTGTTGGATTTGATTTGATCGCTCGAGTCCTCAAATATGATCCATTATAGTTCATTTGTTCAATTATTCTGGTTCAAATTTGAGGAATCAATTAACTATTACAACAACAACAACATTAAGCCTTTATCCCACTACGTGGGGTCGTCTATATGAATCCTTTTTCATCAATGTGTCATGTTAAAAGCTATGTTGCACCGATACGGATACGACACGATACGGATATGGGACACATCAATTCTTAAAAATACAGGATACGGGTACGGCGCGGACACTGCGTTATAATTTATAAATCATACATAAAAATTAAGAAAGCAATCAATGCATAATATTTGGAATTACAAAAAAAAAAGACAACAACATCATTAAATGTCTAGTACAACAACAAAAGCATAAACATAAATTATCTAGCACATGAAGTTTCAACTATTCAATAGAAGGAATGATATAATTATCTTCTTCAATTGTTTGTCTTAGAACTTATATATCATCTTAAATAAATATCATATCATCTAATTTAGTCTCATCAAGTGAAAGATTAGTAAATTTTAATATTTTCATATCATCAAGAGACTCAAATTCATCTCGGAAATGAGAGAATCTTGCTCGCAACCGCGGAAGTAAATACGACATGTCTTTTTTTCGGATTTCTTTTTGTTTTTCAAGGGACACGTGTATCGGATACGCGTGTCCTTTTGAAATTAAATAGTATTTTAATTGGATACGTCTTTGGCGTATCCGACACGTATCGGTAGAGTATCGGAGGCGTATCGGTGTATCGGTGTATCGGATACAGCACGCCTTCATAAATAGGTGTATCCGTGCAACATAGGTTAAAAGTCAATTTTTCAGGTGTGCAACACGAGGACTTCCCAGGAGGTCAAACAAGTTTAAAAGAAGAATCAAGGGAATAATTTGGGATTAAAATGGGCCTCTATAAATAGTTTAGCCTATTTCTTTTTCATTATTTTTTCATGATTTTGTTAGTTCCCATTGATTCTTATCTTAAAAACAGAAACTTCAACTGATTACATCTATGTTCTCAGTGGTCAGACAAGCTCCAAAAGCTTGAATTCCAGGAGATGGTCATGTTCCTTCAACACCTCCCAACCCAGATCTGGACCCATCATGAACTGGAGATGGTTCTATCTAGAGCCTTTATGTGGCATGCCATGTTCAACAGTTCTCCAAGTCATCTTGCAAACTAAACAAGATACTAATCTGCTGTGAATTGGTGATAATAGCTCTCCAAGTCATCTTCAATCTGCATTATTATCAGTAGTGTTTTCAGTATAGTAGTGAAGGTTTTTATTGCCCAACATTCTATATGTGAGTTTCATATTCATTTGCTCTTTTTGAGCTGATTTCTTTTTCATGGTTTGTGAATGTTGAGATGATTCCAAAGATGACTCTGTACTAAATGTATCAGTTAATAGAAAACCACATTCCAGGAAATCAGATTGATGAATTAAATTAAGAAACTTTTAGTTCTTAAATCCCAGTTTCTGGTTTTTGAAAATAAGTTCTTATTTCTGTTGATATTTTATATCTAACCAGATTGATGGATTGAGAAAAAAAAATTGAAGAAACCAGCTGCAAGTATATGATTTTATGCTCCATGATGATGATTGACCAATTTTCATGAGAAATTAGTCACAAAATCAGCAATTTGTTCCAGGTTTCTTCAATCTTTTTTTGATCCATTTCTCTGATTTCAGAGCAAATGTGAGTAGAAATATAAATTTATTACAGGGATGAATATCTTCCTACTTGATAGAGGGATAGTGCCATTTATTTATTTGCAGAAGTTGAATCTCTATTTTCTAATGCTTTTGGCAGCCTGATTGTATTATACAGTGTAGGGGTGTCAAAATAGGTTGATGGGTCATATTTAAGGGATTTGAAATTGGTCTGACTCAAATCCAATCAATCTAAATCCAATATGTTGAATAAACAGGTTAGAAAGGCCAACTTAAATTTGACATGCTAGCACTTTGAAAGACCTGAGCTCGATCTGTTTACTTGTTTTGGCCAATTTTTTTATAAGTTAGCTATAAAGTTTATGATATTTGATAAAAAAAATGATAAAGATTATACCCACAAGTAAAATATATATATATATATAAATGGGTCATTTTCGTGTCAAAAGTGGGTTCACAGGCCAATTCAAATTTAACTTGTTTAATAAATATGTTAGAAAATCTAAATCACAGCCAACTTGTTTATTATTTAGAAGTTTTTCTGAATTTCAGTTTTTGTATTGCTTGTTTATTTATATATATTTTTTCAGATCCCTTGTAATGATTTATTTGAAAAATAGTTATTAAAATAAGCTAATTAGCGATTAACTAGGCTAATTAGTTTAATATTTAAATTACTATTAATTTCAGATTATTAATTAGGTTAATTATGACCAGTTATGTTATTTCATTAGTTGATTATTAACATTCATCTTCCTCATAATTTTTTTATAAAATCTGATTTTCTATTTATCTTTTTTTAATTTGTGTAGTTTATAGAACAAGTTGATCTTTTCTTAATAAATAATTTTGTTTGGCATTTTTTATCTTGATTTTATATAAGAAAATGCGACTTTAATTTTCCCATTGCAAAATATTAATTTTATTTTTATATTGAATTCATTGAAATTATTTTTGGCAAGAATTTTAATAAATTTAGTATAACTTTTTAAAACTTTAATATTCTAAATTTAAAAAAAAAAAACTCAATGTTCTTACAACCAAATGGATTTAAGTAAGACAATTAGGGAAAAATAATTTAAAACTATTTGGAATTAGAAAACAACATTAATCTAAGTTTAAAATCAATAAATCATCATAAATTATAAATAATTCTAGATGAGTTCAAATTCTCCATGATTGTTTATAAAATCATCTTTGATTTTTAATTTTAGGATTTTATTTGGGATATCTTTCTTAATTTTAAAGTAGCTTTGTGGTTTAAAAAAAATTTAGTATGAAAAATCAGTTTTATAAAGTAGTATGAAAACTGTCTCAAATGAATTCTACATAACTAATTTGGAGTTCATTTAAGGTGTTAATAATCAAATTATAGTGTCAATACAATGAAAATATTTTAAGTAGCCTTTAAATTTGCAAAATTCACAATTAATTTTTAAAAAGTCCCAAAATTGTAACATAAATTTCACTGGGCTCATAATAAACTCTAAAATATGAAAAAAGAAAATTGAATGGGTTTTAAATAGTAAATACACTATATCAAAATTTGAAGTTTAATGAATAAATAGATTCCATAAAATATAATAAATCATAAGTAACTCTAAATGACTTCAAATTTTTTTTAAAATTGGACTCCAAGGTTTGAATTTTTTTTGCTAAACAGTTTGAGTTTATTTCATAGAAGTCTATAATTATAACTTCAAAATCATCTATAAATTAGAACTCAAAATAATTAATATAACATTGAATTACCTGCTCTAAATCATTTATCTAACTTCTTCTGATAGGAGTTGTTTGGTTGAAAGTAAAAGGAGTGTAAAATATTTCAGACGGGTTTTGAAAAATTTCTTATTGATAGGATGAAAAAAGAATGTAAAGTAATATAAAATAAAATTAGTTTAAATCATTTTAGTTCATTTTGAGGTAAACTAAACTCACCCATTTTTTAAACAATAATCGTTTACACCACAAACAAACTTGCTTGACCAACACCCGTTGCAGGCCACTACAGTCTCCATCCGCGAGCCACCACCAACTGATGCTGCCACCCACCACTAGTAGCAGCCACCAAACTCAGCATCACCACCATCCACCAACATTGTTGTCTGCCGCCGTCAGCAACAACTATCTGTCTGCCGCCGCTGCTGCCATCACCACTGTCATTTGCCACTTGTCACCACTACCATCGCTACCCGCAGGCTTCCTCCATCTTTGTACTTGACATTACTTTTATTTTACTTCAAAAAAAAAACACATGTATTTACTTTACAATAATTCAAACAATTTAAAAATATTTCTTTTACATTATATTCTTTTTACACTTCATTTCTTTTATACTGAATTTTTTTTAGACAACTAAATAACCCATAAAAACGTTTCTAAATCCAAAAACAGTTATTTCATCTAAAACCAGAAGCTTAATTTTGATTTGGAATACCTTTACGTTCTCACTCCCCTTTATCCATCTATCTTTGACCCCTCTATCCATCGAATTTTTATTGTATCTGGTGTCCGAACATAGCTCTTCCTCCGGATGCCAGTTAAATGGCGCCACATAGCAGCCACATTACCGTGGACCCGGCCCGGTGAAGAATGGGTATATAGTATGTGCGTATTTGGAATGATGATGGCCCGACGACCCTACCCGACCTGAAAATAATGGTAATTTTTAAATAAAAAACAGCGGCGATTCACTTCGCTTTACCATATTCAAAGACGAAGCATTTCTTCTGCAACTGTTCATATTCTTCGCATTCACAAGCATCTTCAGTCATTCTGAAGCAAATTTTCGATGGATTAACTTCAGAGAAATAATGCCTCATGTTAGAATTTTCTTCCGAAGCAAATATTTTTCTCATATACTTGTGGTTAAAAATTACAAATAAAATTTTTAGGATTAGGGTTTACTTATAAACTTTAATTGCTGCTGTAAAACTTTAAATGTCTCATGTAAAAACATCTTTAATCAATCAGAGCTTCGTGGTCGGTACAGATCAGTACTACTCAGTACAGATGGGTATTTCTTGTTACCGATTGGTATTGATCTTTATTATCAGTATAGCTCGGTTTGAACATAAATATATTTTTAAAATAGTATTTATTATTGGAAAAATATACATAAATTGTTTTCTACAATGGTCCTTATTATTCGGTTTACATGCTTGGTACTGCTTGGTACAACTCGGTACTGCTCGGTACTAAAAGGTAATACTCGGTATAAGCTTATACATTTCTTCCAAATAATGTTTATCGTAGTTATATAATATATTATATATTTAATACTGAGTGAAATTTTTTTATAATGTTCGGTATTAATCAGATTGAAAGCTCTGTAATATTACTCGGTACTCAGAGTTATTACTCGATATAATCTAAGATATATCTTCCAAATAATGTTTATCATTGTTATATAATATATTATATATTTAATACTGAGTGAAATTTTTTGACAAGGTTCGGTATTAATCGAATTGAAAGCTCTGTAATATTACTCGGTACTGCTCGGTACTCAAAGTTATTAGTTGGTATAAGCTTAGACATATCTTCCAAATAATGTTTATCATTATTATATAATATATTATATATTTAATACTGTGTGAAATTTTTTGACAAGGTTCAGTATTAATCAAATTGAAAGCTCTGTAATATTACTCGGTACTCAAAGTAATTACTCGGTATAAACTTAAATATTATTTTTTTATTATTTGTTATGTAGGGATATTCTCTGAATATTCATTTTAGATGCCGAACGTCAACTTTTATAGAAGTTTGTAATCAATTGGTTGTGAAATTCGGCAAGCATTTTATTGTAAGACTATGCCAGCTACATATAAATTAGTTCCTAATATTGCTGCCAATCCCTTTGAATGTTCTACTTGTGTATATAAGGTTGTATCTCCGTTTGACTATATTTAAAACATTCATCTTATTCATTCCTACACCAAGTCTTCATCACATTTTCCAACTCCAGAAAATAGTCAGTGATAAAACTTGTTGGCTTGGAAATTTCATGGCATACATGATTGGTGGACTCACTACATTGTGTAGATAAAATGCCAATATTAAAATATTTTTTGTTGAATGTTATAGACCATTTTTTCCTGATTTTGTACAGATCTTTCAACCATTGATGACTCTAGAGGTTTCCTTCTATGATCATTTCATTCCAGTTTCTCTCACTCCTCCACAGAATCATACTTGCTGAAATAATAATAAAATAGGCCTTTCACTTTGTTGTTACTGTTAGAGCACCAAACTTTGGAATGAGCCTTCTTGTAAATATGTCATTGGCACAACCTATGCCGTGTATTAGGTAATGCAATCTCTATTACTCTAGCAATTGCTTGGTCCTAATAGATAAATATAATTATGGGATGTTTATTATCCATAATTCTTAAAAATATTCTAAATAGCTCGGTAAAAGACTCAATTGTCTCCTCAGATAAAAATGTCACACCTAATAGAACAATTTACCAATGATTATTCACTCCAATAATAGGGGCACATGCTAAATTATATTTGTTCAGATGGTAGTTTGTATAAAAAATAATCACATCTCCAAAGCAGTCATAATCAATTCTCTTTAACCTATCAACCCAAAAAAAATTCAACAATTTGTCATCTTCATCAGTTAAGATATCCCATACAAACATGTTGTCAGCAGCTACCCATTCTTTAAATAATTGGATTAGTGAATTGGTGTCCCCATTCTCAATCTTGGCTCTCCTCTCTTTTTGAATATAGTTGTATGCATCCCTCTTTGTGAACCCCATATTTCCTACATCTTCTTCTTCATCAGATAGATATGTAAATGCATTAACTGCTCTTATCCCAGCTTCTGATATAGATTTCAGAACAGATGCATTCTCATCACTAATGTGCCTAGATGATTTGAGAAAATGTTGATCATCCGGCCTAGCCAATTTGAGATTGTGACTCTCTATCAATTTATTCACCATCTAAATTCCATCTTCACTAATCGAAAATCTTATCATAGCTGGACATCCGATTCCTGTGCTTGATTTTCAAAATTTTGCCTTTGCGTTTATGTCAATTTTCTTCTTGAATCCTGCTTTCGAACATACAAAATCCTTGGATTTTATTCTCCTTGAATTTTGCTTGAATGAATGATGCTCTTTTCGAACACTAAAATCATGAGAATGCGCATAATGACAATATTTATCATATGCTTCATTCTCATAGTTGTAAACACCATGCGAAAAAATATTTCAAATTCTTATACAGACTGGGCAGTAAAAAACTACATGTGCAAAACAATACTGAGTTTATATCGAGATTAAATACCTAGTATAAATAACGAGTCTCAATACCGATAAACTATACCGAGAATAAATACCGAGATACCGAGTATAAATACCGAGCAGTACCGAGCAGTCAAAATATTTGTTAGTCTCAGTACAAAGATCGTGCGGTACTACGTACTATGATCTTGGATTAGCTCAGAACAACTACACAGTGAGTTTATACCGAGTGATACCTATAAGTACCGAGCAGTACCGATCGGTACCGAGTTGACTCGAAACTTTGGTCTTGGTACAAAGATCGGTAATCATGAATAAGCTCAGTATAGGGTACTATATAATCAAGATATTGCTCAGTTTCGATGTACAATACATGTTGAACTCATAATAATACATCATATTGGTCGAAACCGAGATATATCGGTATCAAGCAAAAAAAAAAAAAGTTGCATGCATAGTTAGAATTTAAAATTTTATATTCTAAAAACTCTATATAGATAAAAAATTACTTCTAATAAATCAAAAAAAAATCATCAACATTAAACGTCCCTACAGTCTCCTCGAAATCATCCATGTCTTCCAAAGAGAAATCCATTTTTGTCTCTTCCATCTCCTCGAACCGTTTCGCGAAAGCTTTCTCTGCGCTCTTTAAACCTTAAATCCTGTATAACGTCTATAGAAATATCCAACAAAAGGTTATTAGATCTTTAAAGAAGGCGGACGTTTTTACTTTTGGCGCCCCAATTCATATATACTAGGTCGGGCCAACTCGAAATAGTTAAAACACGTGGAATATATAAATAATACAACGGGTTTGGATCAGTTCTTTGGGTTGTTACGTGACTCCATTTAACTGAAATCCGTAGGTAGAGCTGCGTCGGGTCATCGAACACAATAAAAATTCCTATCCATCATTCGATCTAGAAAACTAATAATAATAAATAAAAATAAAAAAATAGGGGTCATCGCGTTCCTTCCACTCCTCTGGTTTATCTGTTCTTCTGGAGCGCTGCTCAAGCGATCTTTAGCTGAAAGCTTTCTCCTCTGCCGGTTCTCCTTGCTGTTCTGTGGAAACTACGTGTTGTTTCTCCTCCAGAAATGGCGATGAAAGCGCCAATTAGGGGATTGAGCATGGTGCCATCTCCATCTTCTTCTTTGTGCCCTCCTCCTAAGATGGTTCTGGTCCGCTGTCCTCCTTTGAGGACCTCCTTCTTCAATGGTGGAGGTACGAACTCTCTGCGTCATCATTTGGTATTTAGGATCGTTTTGCTATTTAATGCTTGGCATGCAGATTGCGTTAATTCTGAAATGGAGCATTTATATATGCCATTGTCAATCTTTAGTTGGACTCTTTAACCTTGATTTAAAAGTTTGAGCATGATTTTTGAGATTGTGCGGGTTCTCGAAAGGTGATTAGGCTACTTCGAGAAGAGGAAGTTGCTGTTGCTGAAAGGACGAGCGATTTGAGAATTCGCTCTTTTGTTGAAGTTTCCATAATGTCATTTTGATGGAGTTTTTTGTTCGAGGATATTTTAAATCGGTTAAAAGTATAGATTTTGGGCAGATCTAGCACCTTGTTATGAGTAGAACTAGAGAAAATTCAAGTTCCATGGTCACTCAAGCGTTTGGTTGATCTGTTTGAAGTGAGAATGCCTTTTGCTTTCCTCTTTACATTTGTTGCTTTTAAAATGTTATGTGGCTAAGCGTAGTAGGTAAAATGTTTCAAGAGACTGATCAACCTCATTTGTTATTTTTCACAAAAGCTCCATTCCTTTGGTGTGATAAAATCATTTTCAACACTTGAAACAGACTAAATTATAATATATGATATATGCTGATTTATTGCAAATTCAGATAGATAGCATTTTGTGGGCATTGTTTGTTCTCGGTAGAGGTGCTGTTACTTGTTCTGAAGTAAAACTGGGAGTAAGAATTGGTTATGAAATGGAAGAAGGGGCATCATCTACTGATTTAGAAAGTGGAATGAATTGTGAATGGTATTTCAACTATGTTGAGGTATTAAATTTTAAGAAGTTATTGTACAGATGGTTTGCATGAATGATGTTCATACTTCCACCATCTGTTATGATATTAAGCTACAGAGGCTCCATGGTTCTGATAAATAATGGAGAAAATGTCATTTTTTTACTATTGATCAATGGGAGAAAGTTTTCCTTTTTTTTTCTAGCTTTAATATGATTGCTAAACAGAGATCTCTGAATATCCCACCTTGCCTCCTTTTCTATTTTACAGTTTTCTCTGAAGATTTTCAAGATAATATACTAGGATTGCCACTTGCTTTATTGCGATGGAAAGCTGATTTCCACATGGTATTGATCCGTCGTGAATTCAAGGCTGCGTGAAGAATATATTGAAATTCATGGAGATGTGCTGACCATTTAGTAGTTTGGTTATCAAAACTTCTAATTGACAGGTTCCAATCGAAAGATTCATGCCAAATATGGGTTGGATTTCTTTTATAATTAGAAAATTCTCAGATGGATTGCCATGACAAACTTTCATGCTAGATGTCGAATCTATGTTATGTTATGGCTGGTAGGGATCCATGAGGGATATCGTAACTATCATAACCATGAAAGATAGACTAGAGTATATTTCTGCATGTTTGTGAAAAACTTGATATTAAAGGGATATTTCTGTAATTATTGTTTGATTCCGTGTAAAATCAAAAGCTAATGGGATAAACCCGCTTAGGGTGTGGTGCATTGACAGATTTCTATTTAATTAGCAGACCTCAATACTGTAGTTGAAGATTTTCAGTTATTGAAAATTTATGATTTGGAGGCAATTAGTTTTAATTGTTTCCTCAGTTTGGTAACACTTAATGAACATTTATGTGGTTGTGATCTATCATGCAAATAAATCAAGCTCAAGCTTCTGTAACTAATTTGATGGCATTTATTATTTTTTGATCTTTGCCGCCTATACTTACAAGTTGGCTATCTGTTGAGTGCCATAAAACAATCCGAATTGAGTTACATATGTTCTTCAGCAGCCGTCTGATTAATAACCTGTAAATTGGCTAGTGATGTAGTTTCTTTGATATTAATGATATAACTATGATATTTTCCTTCATATAACTTTCACTCCTATAGTCCTATACATGATACCCAATCTTTGAATTCTCAAACTCTTCCAGTTCCCTAAATTGGCTATGAAATAAAATATTGATAATGTCATGTAGCTAAGCACATTGCACATAATTCTGTCATTGTAAAATTCTTCGGTTTGATTGAAAGGTTGAGAAAAGGAGAGGAATGCCCGCCTAACATGACTGGGAAAAAGCAAAGTTTGACATGCAAGTTTAAAACTACTTGCCCTTTATAGGGAATTAGGGCCATGAAATGTTGCGCATTGCTGATTTAGCATGCTTCAAACTCTGTAGTCACAAAATATTTCATTTTAGAAATTTTTTGACATAGAACCACAATAGAAAGTATTGCTTATAACGTTATGTAAGAGCTTCTTTCAGCAGTTTCTTGTAAGATGAAAACATTGAGAACCTTGTAAAATTAGTAAATAAGGAAATTCAGATTTAGTCTTCTTCTGTAGGTATCTTTCTTAATCTTATGTCAGAATATTCATTTATTATGTCTCGAATAAGGATTGCTTATAGTTTAAATTTTTTTTGGTAAGTATTTTGTTTATAACTGCAAAATTCCAAATTATTGGTATGTTCTTAGGTGTTCTCGTCTTTTTACTTGAGCATGCTTACCGAGTCAAGAAAATGGGATTTCAAAATTTTGAAGAAATTCAAATGGTATACCTTGTAATTTTGAATGCTCTGTAAATTTAAAATTTGCTTTATTCTTCATTTGCAGTGGGAAGGTTAAAAGCCATGGGGATTCAAACATCCAATTGCAATGCACTAAAATGTGTTGGGCGTGGTGGTGGAGCTCTTGGAGCGCAAATGAATCTTTTTGACCGCCTAGCGAGAGTAATCAAGGTTAGACTCAGGATATATTATTTAAAATTTTCGGCTTCTGAAATGCTCCCGTCTTCCTTTCCCTCATACTTCTATTGTGTACATACATACACCAATACGCAATAATGACATATTTGTGACTGCAGTCATATGCAAATGCAATCCTTAGTTCCGTGGAGGATCCAGAAAAAATTTTGGATCAAGCAGTTCTTGAAATGAATGATGACTTGACAAAGATGCGCCAAGCGACAGCCCAGGTACTTCCAATTGCTTTTATTTCTATATGCAAAGCAAGTGAATGTAATAGCTTCAATACCCAATATTATATTGATAACCAATGCAATTGTGGTCTCCCTTGAGATAATTTTCGTTTGAGAAATATCCAAATATGATTGTCTCCCTTATTAAACAGTTTTTTTTTTTTCTTCCCTTCTTACATGTCTATCTTTGAAACTGGTTGTTCATTTGCTATTGTCTATTCTGCATATGAGTGCTTTCTTTTGTGTGTAGGCTGCTCATGCTAACAGTTTTTAGTCTTCTAGCCTTCTTTTCATTTTAGTTTAGAGCAGCATTAATAAGCATTACTAACGATTTATTCATTATCGTTTATAAACTAGGGGGGCAGCGTAGGACTATCTTTGTTGTGGCATTTCCTGTTATTATCTGGGAACATGAAAGCATTCTTTTTAAGAGTGCATGCTTTTATTTGCATATCAATTATGATTTATATAATAAAAGATCATGCAGATCAATGTAGAGCTTGCTTGTTAAATTTTTAAATTCAAGGCATGTGGATGGGAATATTTTTGTAGACATTATAAAGTAAATGAAAGTTGAATGCTTATGGATGAAACATAAAAATCTAACTTTTGTTTGAAAAAATTCAGACGATGATAAAATGCTTTTGTCAAGAGCAAGGCAATAACATAAAATGTTTGTGTTTAGGCTTTAGCTCTTTCACACTGTGCCTGGCTTTTTTCCTAGAACAGTTTGCTTTGATGCGTTTATCGTACTATGAGTCTGGAGCATTGTGTTGTATTATGGAAAGGGTGGCCGTCGGTGGAAGAATTTGTAGTTATCATTCTGACGTCTGGTTGAACCTTTTTTGAGCATTTATATCTTGCATGCATGTGTTAGGGGAGGGAATGAGGTATAAATTGGCACTTTCTTTCCTTTTCCATTTATCATAATAAGGTAGTGTGGGAGTCTCATATTCAGAATTCCTTTTCAAAATTTAACTTGCCCTTAAAATTGAGGTAAATTTATGTGTGTTGTGAAGGAACTGGTCAAAAAAGTAGTTTTGATTTAAGTGGTTTGCTCACTTTCCTAAAATAACATCACATTTCTATTCTATTTGTAAATGGTCTATGATTGAGATCCTTCTCCTCTTTTATTTAATGTAAACAAGATGCTTTAATCTTGAAAATGGGAATGTTATCCATATGTAAAGCTTCTATGTTGTGCATTACTTTTTATAGATGGAAAAGTAATTACAATCTGTTCTACAATGCTATCTTAAATTGTACAATTCTAAATTCCTTCCCCTCTCCACGCAGATCCACGATACATAAAAGGAAACCGGTATTAAATCTAATGATGAATGAAAAACTCTTGCGTATGAGGCTTTTGTTTCAGCGATTATTATTTCTTTCAAATTTTTTCCATATTTTATCATTTGGTTTTCTTTTGAAGGTTTTAGCTTCTCAAAAAAGGATGGAGAATAAGTATAAAGCTGCTCAACAAGCTTCTGATGATTGGTAATATTTTTCGCTACTTATGGTGTTTATCATTAACCAAGTTAATATCTTCATCATGTGAAGAGTTGGCTTGTTTTTCCTTCTAGGTATCGGAGGGCTCAACTTGCTCTTGCGAAAGGAGATGATGATCTTGCTCGTGAGGCACTTAAGCGACGGAAGTCCTATGCTGTAGGTATTTCTAGTAAATTTTAGTTAACCTATTATTGAAATTATCTTTTATACTATATTTTAGGAAGAAAAATTTTGAATGCATAGTATTAGTATATAAATGCTTAATAATTTTTTATTAGAATTATCATTCACCAATTCTTTGCTCTATTTTTGTTTGTTTACAATTGCTTTTGTTATTGATTAAGACTTTGTTTAGAATAATTTTCTTACTGTTTTCGATCGCATATTTCTAGCATAAAAATTTCTTAAAAGCAGTAAAAAGGCAGTGGCCAAAAGCTGTCCCAAATAAAACCTAAATCCTATTTCCTTGCGTGCTTAAAAAGTTTATGAGTAGCTGTTTAGCTAGTTTCTTTCTATTAAGTGATTTATTACATAAAGCTATGGGCTAGATAAATTCCGGAAAAGAACAAGTGACCCTGGATGTTTTATTATTTTGTTCAAACATTTTGGTTCATTCATTAAAGGAATATTGCTAAATGGATTGATGCGACATACCTAATTTCCTTCTAATAATCAAATGTAAGCTAAATATAAGTTATTTGAGAAATACATCTGTGGATGCGCCTCTTCTGAATGTTCAATGAAGGACATGTGGAATAGCGCATGTCACAATTCTGTTAATATAATTTATACAACTTAATTGCTTTCAGTTATGAGGAATATATGAGCAACAAATCTAAAAAATATTCACCAAGCCATTTTGTAGAGGTAAAAGATTTAAGTGGTTTAACTTTGTCCACTGCGTAGAGGGAGCAAAAGCTTCAGAAGTTACAGGATTCTAGCTTTTTAGTTTCTCATAGCTAGAAATGTGAATGACTGCAAAAGGGGTGGAGAAGTGAATTACAAGGTCCATTAGAGTATAATCTAGATTCTCCAAATTTAGAATTCTTTTCCCAACAACCCCTTCTCCAACAACCTTTCCAACCCCTTTTCCATTAAAAAATGTGATGTGCATAATTATTGGTTGACTGAATGGGCATCTACCTATTGATCGAATATTGGGATACGTGTGGTAAAAAATGAATCGATCGAACTTGAAACGTGTATGTTGGCATGATGATGTGGTGGTCGATTGGTCCATTCAGGAGAAAACCCGTGTTCGCTGGTCAAGAAGCATTATGATGGAGATTGTTAAGCATAATGGTTGGTTGGGGTTGCAACTTTTATAATGACTATATGATTTTGCAATATATCTAATGAGTGTGGCTGTGAGGATATTGAAGGACGTGATGAGATAAGATCTCAAATTTGCAGTGTCGGGCATGCATGGTGGCTCAGATGGAATGCCGGTTTGTTTGAGATGTTATGATTAGAAAAAGATTTGATATGATGTTATGAATTGGACGGAGTAGTGAGATCTGGTACATTGTTAGGGATCAACCTTGTCTCTACATTATTGACCAAATCAAATCAGTCAAACTAGTTGTTCTGAAGAACTTAAGGTAGTCTGAAATAGTGTACTTTTTTTAACAGGAATTCATGTATGCTAAGGTGTTTAGGGTGATTGGATTAGTGCATAGCAAGCTTTTTCTCTCTACTTGACAATCATGACACTTCAACAACTAAGATCAAGCGTGAAAATTGAGGTGTTACAACCTGTCTTTAAACTTGTATATCAATGTTATATACCTTTGTCTGAATGTTGTTATGATTTAGTGATGAGGACATCGATCCAAGGTTCAAGCAGGTGTATCGTCGGAAGCATCGCAGATCGACGGCCACGATTCAGAGCTTATATTTTAGTTATTATGCATTTTATTTTATGTATTCCTTTTATACCCTTATGTTGAGTTGAGTCATGTTGGGGCCCTGAGGGCAATTTAGTCTTTATTTCTTCATGTATACTTGAGACCTATATATATGGGTCTTTTCTCTTGTAATAGCTAATGAAGATTTGAATGAAAAAATTTGTGTTTCTACTTCTTCTTCTTGCATGAGGGCTTGAGAAGGGAGAGAGCTCAAGGGGAGCAAATCGCAAGGCCCACCAGTCGTTGGAAGAGTCCGCGGCTCGTGGTTAGGTTTTCTATCTTCTCCTTTGTATTCGCCTCCATCGTCCTTCTCCTCCACCACAAGAAAATCTCTTCCCAACCCTAGTTGGCTC